>NC_055686.1:20349809-20644809 GCF_017639745.1 Melanotaenia boesemani | reverse complement strand
AGGTATAAACATAAAGAAAAAGAGCAGTCTTATGTTTACAGAGGAAAAAAGAGAACATAATTTAGATAAATCTGGATTGTAATGAAATCCCTACTGTGGAGCAATCTGATGATGCAAGCAACAGGTAATCAATCATGTGCCATTTTTGGAATAATTATTAGAGGTCAAAATAATACTTTAAAAGAGTTTTGTAACATGTATTTAAGCAAATAATATTATTTATTGGCTTAGCACAATAGTCCCAATCTGTTGTAACTACTGGATTGTTTATCAATTGCAACTCTGTGTCTCTTTTTTTCTAGTTTGGAGCTGGATTTGCGGTGCAGCAGGTAATATAAGCCTACATTTTATCTGTTTTTAATATTACAAAACCCACGAAAGATTGCCATCATAACAAAGCTATTTCTTCTCTTTTCCCTAACAGCTGATGTCATTCTTGACCCCATGACAAACCATCCCTGGCTTCAGCTTTCAGACGACCACCGTAAGGTCCAGGAGGGTATCTCAGAGTCCGACCTGCCTTCCAACTCCCAGCGCTTTGACAGCTGGCCCTGTGTGCTGGGCTGGGAGGGCTACAACAGTGGTCGCCACTACTGGGAGGTGGACATAGCCAACAATGGCTACTGGCGTATTGGTGTGACCACTGCCGACTCAAAGCGGCATGGACACTTCTCCATGACTCCAAAGCACCGCTACTGGACCCTGTGGCGCAGCACACATAATTTCTATGCCTGCAGCAAGCCGGAGACACAGCTGCCCATCAGCCTTGTGCCCCGTCGTATTGGGGTCTACTTAGACTACGAGGAAGGCCAGATCTCCTTCTACAACGCAGAGACCAAATCTCACATCTACACCTTCACAGGAACCTTTACAGGGAAGCTGTACCCCATGCTGGCGCCAATGGATGGCCGCACACTCCTGACTGTCATTGAGCCACACAAAATCTCAGTAACATAAAAAGAAGGACATTTCAAACGCTTACTGGACACTCGATTCAATTTGACTGAAGGGAAATTAGGTTAAAATGATTAGAGTGCTAGCAATAATTGCAGGAAGCCAAAAGGTTTTCTAAAAACTCTTGAGTTCAGAGCTGCAACCCTTAAAAATAAATGTTTTATTTAATTCACCTGAATGTTACTTACATATTAGTCTCAATTTCTCTGTTGTTTTCTTGTATGAGGACTGTACTGTATCAAAGTGCTAATGGTATTGTTAATAGACTTCATGGATGTACCAATGATAGCACCTCATAATGTCTGGAATAATGTTAGAAATTGAGAATATTATGAAATCTTTAAAACCTAAACTGTAGATGAGTAAGTTTTAAAAGTTTCTATTTTTAATATCTGCAATGTGGGGAATAAGCTCTATGTCTAAAGCTGAAGCAAATATCTGAACATACTGACATGAAAGGGAAGCAACTTATTCTGCATTTTCATACTTGCATGCACTTTATACTGCACTTTCAGACCTGTACAGAATAAAAATTTCACATGAATAACTTGACAGTGTTGAAACTTTGAAACCTTTTGTCTGATGAATTACATTTTACGCACTTGAAGTATTTTTAGAATCTTTAGATGATGCATTACAGCTTGAGTCAACATGCTAAATCAGTGAGTCTTTAAAGAGCATGTTGTAAATATGAAGTATGGATGGATGTTTGGCAGCACATCAGGACTTTCTTTTACATGCCCAGGGTCCGTACTCTTCACAGTCTGCGGCAAACAGATTTCTGCCTCCCCTCAGGTCTGCACAGTCCCTGTGATCAGCATCCCACTCCACAGTAATCCTTAAAAACACACAAACACACTTGTTAATGTGCAGGGAAACAACCATCAGGAATCCAGACAACAATAAATCTACTTAAGGAGACTGTAAATTGTATGTATGTTATTTACGTTTATATATTTAAACATTTAACCTTACCACGTTATGTGTGTGTGTGTGTCAATGTATGTATGTCAGTGTATATATTGTATGTTTGCTGTAAAGTTATAATAAAATAAAACCTAAAACGTTCTAGGTCTTGTTTTGTTTTCTCAATCTGTTTTGTTTTAGTTGTTGTGGAAATTTGTTTAAAACAGCAACAGTTCAGTGCTTTAAAGTTACATATTAATATATATTAAATATATTAACCTGAACATAGGAAAGCACTTAATGGCACCTAACTGAACAGTGCAACTTCTTTTTCTCTGTCTGAAATAATCTTCCTCCTCTCTATCCAATATGTAGCCACCAGGATTTTAACTTTTCACACGTCTAACCCAAGAAATAATGTGCAAAAAATGTATTGTTTTTCCAGAAGTCTTTGTTTGGCCATTTAACAAATTGTAAAAATAAATAAATAAATAAAAATAATGTGCATATATGTGTATAATATGTGTATTGTGTAATGTCAGAATTGTTGTAGTGTAAAAAGTATCCACTAGGGGGCAGAAGACTATCAGATTGTATTCAACACGGTTTTGAGCAAAGTTTTTACTCTATGTGTGTGGAGTAGGTCTCAGAAACTGTATACATTAATATATCTTCCAATTTTCACACACACACACACACACACACACACACACACACACACACACACACACACACACACACACACACACACACACACGCATTAAGCTAAATAATAGTTTTTATTATTTTTCTATTACTTTTTTATTTTAACAACAGTACTTGCACTTTTTTACACGAGTGTTTGAGAACATTGTTCTGTGATCTATAATCTAACTGAAAAATAATACAATTCTGTTGCCTTCATGTCATATAATCTTGAATACTTCGCATAAGATGTTTTTCTTTTCAAACTGCTCTCAGGTCTTACGGCATGTAGTGCTGGACGTCCATCCCGTCCCACCACAGCCACCGTCCCTCCTGTTTGCTGTCTGTCAGTCCCACCCACAAGAAAGGACACTGGATGGACTCTTCCATTATTTCTTGAAGAAAATCCTGCAGTACAGGCAATTAAAAAAAACTTTCATTGTGAGACAGAATCAGGTTTTCTTTTTGATTATTGTGAGTATAGACATACTTTGAGTTTTCTATATATATCTTTTTTTATTTTAGACTCTGGCTTAATATAAATTTTATTTAATTCCAAATATTTGTTTGAAATCAATTAGAGAAATGGTACAATTAAAAGAAATTAAGTTTTTGAAAGCTGTGATTCCCAAAACTTCTAGTATAGCCTTAAATTAAATTAAATTCTGTTTCTGGGCACTGATTGATAATATGTTTGGTTGATTGAGCTCTATAACCTCTGGAATTACTTATTATAGGATATAGGTGGGCTTTGGAGCTCATCATGTCTTTTTCTAAAAAGAGATTGTGTGCACAATTACCATCTCTGCAGAGTCTTTGATGACAGCCAGGCTGCTGTTGTGTTGCTGGCAGAACTCAGCACTCTCTTTCCATTTACGATTTTCTTCTAGTTCAAATGAGAAGAAGTAGCAGTGACCCCTCCACCACAGCCAGTGGTCAGGACACAAACTGCATCTGGAGTCTCCACATAAGAGCACAAGGACACTGATGTACACACTGGGTAGAATAAATCTTCCAGCTATCTGTCTCACAGATCTGAGTGTGTTAATAGATGCCTACACCATAAGATGTAATGTAAATTCTACCTTGAGCCACAGTTTTTAGTATCACGTTCAGATCATGGCGCTCATTCTGACACTGTTGTAGTTGCTCCAGCATCTCCCCTCCTGATGTCTTCAAGGTCTGATCCACTTCTGCAGCTTCTCCCCATATCACTGACAAGTTCATTTGTGAACACAAGCTGAATTGTTAAGAGAAAGAAACTGGGACACAGGCATGTTTTTAACACTGTAAATGAAACACATTAGTGCTTCTAGCCACCATTGGCTTCTACAACTGAACATGACAAGCTATTGAGACATATGTTGTGGTATATACCACTGTTGTTAGCGTTTGTTTCGATAAATAGTTTGAGATTAAGTAATTACCATCATAAGATTCGACTTAAATGTCCTGCATTCATGATTTAATGTCAGTGTAACATGAATTTTTTACTTTATCTGTAAATTTCAGAAAAAAAGTTGCATACTTCTTTTACTTTTTGTGAGTAGTGCATGTACAGCTTACAAGGTGCCCCCAATATTTTTGGAAGAGCTCTAAAAGATGCCAAAAATGAGTAAAATATATCAAATTTTACTTAAAGATATGCATTTTCAATGATATATTTTTACTCACCAAATAAAATTAAGGACAACGTGAGACCTGTGACCATTGTTATTGTTGCTATAACAGCAACCACTCCAGATTTCAGAAGTCGGGTTTGACAGGATCCTTTATCTGTAACAGTTAAATTTATCATTGAAGTACCTCAGATAAGCTAAAGAAATAAATACACATTATTAAAATTTGACATCATCCCTTTTTCAAACATGGTAACATGTTTTACCAAAACTGATTTGTGTGGGCTACATTCTGGTTCTCATTTAGGTGCTGAGGTTATGTATGTATTTTAGATCACCAGTTTTGACACCGCAAACTCGTGTTGTGTAGTTTCAGAAACACGGGAAACATGGGTAGCAATTTATTTAAATATTTGCAAACATAGGAAAATAAAGTATATGAGGCAGAGTTTGCATAATTCTAAAGTCATTATTTGTTATGACCTTTATTCCCCCACACAGCCTGAACCCTCCCTAAACAGGAATTGTTTTAATTTTCTTCGTCTTCCGGAATACCTCTTCAGGCTTCTTGAAAGACGTTTCAAAGCTCTGCTTTGCATTGCGACTGCATTTTGGTCTGCTCTCTGTTAAGAGGATCCCGCACTGCTGTAATGATGTTGACCTCTATAGGAAGGATTCATCACTATATAAGACAAGTTGCTGCTGATTTTCAGTCCAATTCTTGGATCATTTGGCACAACTCAGTCTTTTCTCCTCCTAAAGAATTGCTTCTCAACAGCCACATTTCCACAAATACCATAACATGGATCAACTGAGGAGCCAGATGCATATTTCAGATCTTGTGTCAGTTTTTTTTTTATTATATTTTTCTTATTTATTCAGGGAGTCACTTTCAGAAATTACTCTGCCAGTTAACTCATGTTTCCTCAAACATTTAACTACCAAGAACTATTGCTAAAGATCACTAAGAAGAATAACAAGAAAATCAGTCTCCTTGATTGTAAAATATAAAAATGTGAGGGGAAGCTCAAAACATTTCACCTTCAGACCTTTGATAGCCATTAAACTAAATCTTTTCAGAGATAAATAAAACTGAACTTGGAACTTTGAAACGAGGAGAACAGCTGCTTTGCTCGTTAGTGCAACATCTTACATGTATTTACAGCTGAACACAAAATACTGACAAGTTCAGCAAATATATGGCACACCTCTCAGTAGACATATCAACAGAATCTAACATCAGAAGTCATTTGTTTTCATTTTCTCCCATCCCTTCCTTAAATCCCTCTTTCGAAAGCACAGTTTAAAGCACTTTTTAAACTAACCTGCAGGTTTTTCCTTCTTGCCACCTTCTGAGTTCAGTGATGGGTTCATGCTGCTACTTGCCATTTATACCTTTACTTCAACAAGCTTGCATGTAATTTGGCTCATGTTTACTACATCTTCTCCTTTTAATGCTTTTAGCTGAACAGGCTGCTACACCCCTTCCTTATATTTCAACAGTTTTCTAGAAAAAGGTTCTTTTCATGTGTGACATTTTACAGAGGAAGCTGGTAGTGTGTTAACAGTGCGCCTAGTAATAATAGCACCATGTAGGTGTTACATGTGCCCATAGATGCTTTAAGATGCAGCCAGTCGATGCAACCAAAACTTAAATCTTATGAAAAAAAAAACCAGCATTTATCTTGATGTTATTTATGTATTCATTTTTAATTTGTTTATTTAAAGGTGCTTCATTATGTTTTTGATAAGAGGCTAGACTCAGGAAGTAAAAGGCCACTATGACGTGAGCCGGAGACAACTTGATATGTATCCGCTAAAGTTTTTTTATTTATGTTTATATATATATATATATATATATATAGATAGATATAAATTCTGATTGGAACATTTTATCACATGCAATTGTTTTGGAGACCAAAAAACTTTTTTTTATTATATCCCAAAATGAATAAATCTGAAAATGCCATAGCCTCAACTCTCCCTCAACCTGCATGTGCAAACCCCGCCACCAGCTACAACAACGGCAGATTACAGTGCTGCACTCATGCTGGAGAAGCTACCGAGCATGATATGGCTTGTACAGCAAAATAAAAATAGAAATCCACACAACTGCCAATTTTCCACCATCTTCTTCTATTCTGAATGTTCGTTTGGATGGCACGAATTCATCTGGATGCTCCTCGTCTGTTTTTGGTGTATTTCTGTGGCACAAAACAATTCTCACAGCACTAAACAGAACCTTCCACAAATATTTATTTAAAAGAATCAAGAAACAATTAGTTCATTAA
This sequence comes from Melanotaenia boesemani, assembly GCF_017639745.1. NCBI lineage: Eukaryota > Metazoa > Chordata > Actinopteri > Atheriniformes > Melanotaeniidae > Melanotaenia > Melanotaenia boesemani. The sequence continues at coordinate 20,638,355 of NC_055686.1, read as the reverse complement.
ACACAGCACAAACTTTTATTTTATTGTCATTTATAAAGTCAGAGAAAACAAGATCAACTTTCAGCTTCATAGTATTATTAAAATTTTCACACAGATGTTTCAGTTTTACATTTAGCACATGCTCTTGCACAAAGTGACCAAAGAATATCATATGTATTAAGAAATGGCAATATGTGTGGGAAAAACTAGAGGAAAAGCCAAAAAAACTGTTTTTTATTCTATTGTTTCTTCTATATTGTACAGTGTCCTTGAGTGACTCAAAAGGCATTTTAAATAAAATGTAATATTATTATTATTAAAACATTAAAACCAAACAATTATAGTAGGCACACTAGACATACAGCTCTTTTTTGTATAGAAAAAAGCAAAGGTCAGTCAACATGTACATAAATAACTTTTTGTGACTCATCATAAAACAGCAAATAATGTTTTTTTTCTTTGCTTCAGTACAGATCTTTAAAATGAAAATGAACAAAAAAACCAAAGAAACAAAACTTTAATGTCAAGGTACTTCAACAATATAATATAAAAAAAAATGTTGCACCTTACGTGCCAGGATTTTTCCACTGTGGGGGCGTCCACTCAATGCTGTCACCCAGTCTGGTGGTGAAATATTCTTTTAACTGCAAGAAAAGACAAAAATTCATTTTAACATTACACACTCACAAATATTTGAAAATTTACTGCACAGCCCCAATCTACTGCAATATAAAACTGAATTAATCAATCCATGCGTTGCGTGACCTACCTTAGCCAGTACTTTTGTCATCGAGGTTTCATCGCCACAAAGGAGTGGCTGTACTGAAGAGCACAGCATAGCCAGAGTGATATTCACTTTATTTGCAACTGTAAAACAAACAGAAGCTGTGAGATACATAAACAGGAACCTAAAACAGAGCAACACTTATTTATATAATTTGCATGTAGGGAAAAATATACAGTCCATGTCCTGTAAGCATATCATGTTCTGTCTTCCATGTTTTGCTTTCATAACAGCCTTGCACACTTTTCCAACAGCCCTGAAGACGTTCCCACTTACATGTACCGCTAGAGGCCGGGTCACTGTTGCTGTACTCATCAACTTGCCTCTTGATTAAAAAGCCTTTGAATAAACCAAATGAATGATTTGGGGTCCTTGTTTAGCTTAAAAGTAAATAATGGCCCACCCGAACTCTGGCTGAGTGTGTCTAGGCAAATTCCATATTTCCATTTACTTGGTTCCTATGAATTCTTCAGTTAGTTTGCATTTGTAGTCTAGTTCCCAGCATAAAAATATGCTGCAAGGACCTGCACCAAACTGTAAAGAGCAAGAGAGCTCCTCTGATGAGACAAATGAGGTACGCTCAAATAAAGAATCAAGTGATTTGGTGTTCTGTGTAACTGCTCTGAAATAAATATCCCTTTTTTACTTCTTTTTTTTTTTTACTCATAGTCAAGAAAATTAAATCCAACATTAATTTAGCCCTCACTGTAATTAAGAAAATGCTTTCGGAGTTTAGAAAATCAACCTTATCTGAAAACAAAATTCTAAGGTTTAAGTATTTACTCTAGTAGTTGTTTCATCATAACATCTGCCAGCTGTGAGATTCTCACCTGTTTTCACAGAACATGTTGCTGGGTTACTTTCCATCCCTCCAGCCAGCACAGACACTGAAAATTGGTATTTGGTTCCTGAGGTTAAGTTTGTAAATGTATAGTTAGTTGAGCTGTTGATGTCATAACTTGTGTTGTAATTCCAGATGGTCGAGTTTAGTTTGACATGATAAAGGGGTGTTGCTGAGTTGACGGGGGCATTCCACCCAAAGGTAATGGAGTTGGAAGTGATGGTAATGGCTATGGGGTTAGTAGGAGGAGAAGGCACTAAAAAAAAAAACAGGGTAGAAATAAGACAAAATAAGGCAGTTGTTTATCAGATTATCTTGCATTTAAAGGATTTAAATTATCCCTGTTTTCATAACTGACATATATAAAAACAATAGTAAAATGCTTCTTTTTATGGCTAGTCATACACATGTAATTTTGTGTGTATACTATGTTTCCGCTGCTTTCTGTTTTTATCAATAATAACTTACATGTATATGTGGAGTTTTTTACTGACGGGCCTCTAACATTTTCAAAGGAAGCGGAGACCTTCACAGTGTAACTGGCTGAATTCTTCAATTCAGAAAACGTCACCGTTGTGTTTGTTGTCTCGTTTGTGTTTGTTGTGTCTGTTGGTACATTATCCAACTTGAGCTCAACAATGAACGATGAATAATTGCTATTGGGAGGACTCCAGCTGGCAGTAAGAGATTTTTCGTCTGTGCTCAATAAGAGGTTTGAAATTGGTCCAGGAGCTAAAAGTGTTAAAAAAATGAGATTAGTGACATTAAACAAGCAAGGCAAAGTTGCTGGAAACCAACTATCATTGTACTGTCAAAGAACTGGAAAGGGTTACCAGTGTAGATGACAGTGGTCTCTTCGTCTCCCTCCGAGGCCAGTACTGTGTAATTCAGGGATGATGATGATGTGTAATTGACCAGTGTTCTCACAGAAAAACATATTTTGCTGCCGTCTGGCAGATTTTCTTCTAGCACATCACGTTTATCCTGGCCCACTTCGCTGTTGTTCGTCCTGCTACAAAGAGAAATGCAAGCGTTTGCAAATGTTCTGCCCTCCCTTTAACAACGAGGTTAAAGGTTGGGGTTTATTTGCATAGTTTGACCACTGAATTCAGACCAAACGCTGCAGCTGGTAAAAATAAATTTGATTAGCAAATAAATTAAACAACTGGACAGGAAAGGCAAAATGTTGGCTTCATACTGTCAAATGCTAATATTCTGAGATATACAAGCCGCTATTGACCACTACCTGGTCAAGCCTCGGGCAAGATATTCCTCATCTTACCTGTATTTTATTGTCTTTTTATGGTAGTAGAGAAGGGTTTTTATTACATTATGAACATAGTTTTTGTTTAAAAAGGGCTCAAACTTTTTTCTTTTACTGTAATTCCTTTACTTTGTTTCTTAATAATTTCTTTTTAAAAAGTATAATTTATTGAAAGGTAAAAACACGCATATGTTGTATATCTCAAGAGTTAATGCAATCAACCTGAACAACCATGTAAGTGGTTGTGGGGTTTTATTTCCCCCTTCATCTAAAATTTGTTTTTATTTACTGCTCAAACTTCTCAGCTCATATTTCTGCTTCTCGAACTGGGTTGACACCTGGTCCGCTTGCAGAAACCCAACCCAAATACAGAAGTCATAGTTTTCCTCTGAAAATTAGTTTTGAATCTTGATCCAAACATTTAAATTGAGGGTACATATCAAAATTGTAGATGATATAAGAATTAAACATCTAAAACATTTGTGACTGAATTATTCAATCAAGAGCTGTTTCATAGAGAGGTGGAGGTTCTTTCTGTAGTATTTCCTTATAAATAAAACAGTTAGGTTTGCAACTGATTAAAACATCAGTGTGAGGAAGCCATTGTGAGCCCACAACATGCAGTGAAAGGAGCTTTAGATCAGAGCATCTTCAAACAGGTGGCCATTCACTTTGATGTGATCATTAAAACAATATAATAAATTGTCTTTACTAGTTACATAAAATTACATAATTTAAAACATACAAGTACATACTTAAGATTTGCATTCGTGACTTTCACCCTGAAGCCTGTGAAGTTTCCCTCAGGTGCAGTCCAGGTAAGCAGTGCTGATCTATTGGTATAGAGTGATACTTTCAGACTGGACACTTTGCCAGGCTCTGTAAGTGAGAACAAACAGATAAGCATGAAACAAAGCAGTACTGTCCAAGAAAAACTTGACAGGTGTCACTGTCCAGGTCTGGCTCTAATTTGCCTTTGCTTATTTGAATTTTATATCATGTAAGACTGAATTTGAAGTGTAAAACTCTTCCTCCTTTGCAAGGTTTTTTGTGCACTCACTAGTATTGACAGCATTAAAACCCATAGATGTGTGATATAAACTCACTGGTATTTGTTGTGATGTTTGATTCTTCACTCCGCCTGGACTCATCTTGGACTCTAGTCTGGACGGTGAATGTGTAAAGGCCCCCAGGTATTAAACCATTTATGGTTGTATTCACATCCAACTGCGTCTCCAGTTTAATCTCTTTACCATCATATTTAACAAGATAGAAATTCATTTTCCCTTCTGGTTTATTCCAGCTCAGAGTTACAGAAGTATTTGTCACGTGGATGACGTTAAGATCTGTGACTTTGTTGGGCACTGAAAAAAGAAGTATTCAGTTACAAGCGCTCACCATGTTACCCTTTTAAATAACAGGTGTTATGCAAGTTGTAATGTGGCAGTGTATTTATGAATGAAAGTGGTGGTTTTCCAGCTACTCAAAGAAGCACTTCAACCTATGCAACCAATAAACACTCACATGAATATTAAACTTTCACAATGTACACACATATACATACATGGTGTCTAGAGATGGGGAATCGAATGCCAGTACCAGCCTTAGATATTAACACCAATCAATGATATCTAGACTCCAGTCTGTTTTTACTACTCTAACAATGAAAATCTTATATAATAATAAACCAACAATCACAATACTGTTGCAGATTTGGTTAAGTTTGGTTTATATTGGTACAGAATTAATTAATAACTTCATAAAAGTCTATAAACTACTTTAACTCGATGCAACTTACCGGTGTAGAAAGTTGAGTTCTGTGGGTTGAGGTCTCGCTTACACTTTACAGGAAATACCTGGACTTTATAGAATCCACCTGAGGTCAGGTTAACAACATCATGAATCAAAGAGCTCAGATTGTACTTCCGCTCCACATCACCTTGGATCTCCACACGGTAATAGGTGATGTCACCAGGCCCGGGCAGCCATGCCAGAGTGGCTGTGGTCAATGTCACATTAGTCACATTGACTTGGCCAAGAAAGCGATCTGTTTGCAAAGAAAATGAAGACTGTAAATTGGCAAAGATGCAAGAAGAGGTTAATATAATCTTTTCTCTGGATAGAAATCTTCATTTTTATTTCATAGCCAGACATGTCACATAGCACAGCAGCTACCTTCAAAGCAAATGTAAGGCAGAAGCTCCAAGCAGCTCTTTTCAACCCAAGGTCCAAAGCTGAGCATGGCCACACAGGAGTCTTCAATATAACTTTCACTTTTATTGGTTTCCAGGACAACCGGCATCGGAGATCGCTCGCATTCTGATTCCATCTTCAAAGGCAATCCAGATGTGGTGTAACCACTGGTGAAGGAATCCCAGAGACTGGACGCACTTTCATTAGAAAGGTAAAAGTCTGTTGTGTTTTCTGTGACTGGGGTGATGCTCATCGTCTCTGTAGGTGTATTTATTGGACATGTGCATGAGCAGCTGCAGCAATCTATCTTTGGAGGGGGAGATTTAAACACTGGCCAACCAGGGTACCAGTTCTGGAAGAAAAGGGGATCCCCATTGGCCCAATGGGCCCAGGACATACTGGAGTTGTCGGATGAGTTCAAGTTCTTTCGAAGGCCAATCCAGTGCTCAGAGTTGAGCCTCTGAGTGATGAGCTGGCTGTTGTCTGGGGTCAGAGTCACCAGCTCTTTGAAGCAGATCTGAGCGGACAACAAAGACCACTGTGAGTGCTTTCATAACAGAAATAATTACATGCAAATATTGTCACCTTTCAGATTTTTATGCAAATGATGCAGGATACAAATGGCTCTATAGAGTCCTTATCAAGCGCTGACTTGGCTCCCATGTGCTGACATATTAAATGGCAAACATAAGGATAAACGCTCATGACTTTGATGATCTCCCGACTTTTCAGCAATACTTAAGATGTGTGATAAAATCAAGCGTGATACCAACATCAGATACACAGATCATCATCCCCAGCCAGGAAATACGCTGGCTTTATACAGCAACAATTTCTCTTTTCAGTGCTTCTGTGATGGGCTGGCGACCTGTCCAGGGCGTACCCTGCCTCCCGCCTGCTAATTGCTGGGATAGGCTCCGGCTTCCTTCCGACCCTTAATTGGACTAAGTGGTTAAATTAAAGTATGGATGGATGTTCGTATGTACAAACAAGAATAACCCTTGTAGGTAATTATGGACTTTTTTTGTCCTTTCAAGTAATTTTTCCCAGGCAAGTTTTGTTACCCCGTAAGGGCTCATTTCTTTGTAAGAATATGTTTCTCTTAAAAAAACTTTAAAATTTTAAATTTTCTTGAAGGTCAACAGAACATGGTGGACACATTTACTACCTTTTCAGGTCTTTAGAGGACAAAAAAAAAAAAACGTCCTCTTCAAACAACTGCTATAAAAATATTAGAGTAATATTCTTTTCCGTCTTTTTTTTTTTTTTTGCTCAAGTCGCTCAGTGAACTTCACTCCATCAAAAATATGAAAATAATTCAAATTATTATAACCTTTTAATTCCAGCTACATTATGTCAGTTTTTAATCAACAACATACACATAAAATAAGTCATTTTCCAAATAATGCAAGTTAGGGGAATGGGGATTTTATTTAAAATTTAAAATAAATGTTTGTACCATTTTTTTTAATTAAAAGAAAGATTTAAGACCAATGGGTGGGGGGTGCTCTCTAACATGCATTTCATGGAAAATAAATGTTGAGTAATTACATTTTAGTCATTTTCTTAAGAATGAAGTGTAAGTGTTTTGAGCAAGTAAGTGGTAAATATAAATTTCTATTTAAGAGAGGGTAATTTTGACCTCTAATGCCGTGGTTATCAAACTTTTGAGCTACAACCCGCGTTGGTGTTCGTGACGTCCACCCCTACACAACTTAAGTGACTGTGTGATGTATTAAATGGGTGATTCTGAAACATCCATCTAAATGTAATGCTGGAAAACTGTCAAAATCTTTATAAATAAGAAGGATAAAGTGTGTTTTTTGTGGTTTACCACGATGACAAGGCCCCAAATCAGCTTGTTTTGTTGCAATAATGTCAAGTTCAGATTTTTAATATGGCATGTGTACTAACTTTATGCGTTAATGTGTTAAAAAAAAAAAAAAGGTGCTTATTTAACAGATTTATCTCTTCATAAATGGTTTAATTTTGACAGCCCTGGTAAAAATTATTTGATAACTGTAGGCTATATATTTTTTACAATTATCTGGCGACCCCCTAAAATTAACTTGTGACCCCCAGTTTGAGAACCACTGCTCTAATGATCCAAGAGTGTGATAAATTTAATCAACCAGAACAGTTAGTGAGGTTTTAGGATCCTAAAGGGCAGATTGTGCAACCCAAGCCAAGTGATAACTCTAGTATTGTTTAACACAAACAGGCACAGATGATGGAAAAGTTTTGTCTAAAGCTCCACATTTTATTTTGTTACCCATTGCACCCTCATGGTTCCGTCTGTTTCTAAATAAATATGGAGTTGCAGTTCACACCTGGCAGTGGTTTCTGGCACCATCCCAGGTGAGATTTCCATCTGGGATAAAGTACTCTCGCTCTGCTGCTATGTCCATCAGCACCAGAGCTGAAGACAAACAAAAGAAAATCTAAGTGTTCACATTAAGGTTTTTGTGTTAACAGCAAACAGAGGGGTTTAAAAACAGTTTCCACAGTATTAACAAGTGAAATGGTCTTTTCTGGATTTGCAGTCCTATTTTGAACAATTGCTAAAGAACTAAAGGTAAAATATATATGGCACCTCAAAAAATACATAGGAATATACTGGATTTACTTCAGAATAAGAAAAGAAATTTAAATTGTTACATTAGCTCAGTCTGTCATCCTGATCCTTCTGTATAGATTTAATACATTGGAAATAAAATAATTCACAAATTTAGATCAGTAACCAATAAATTAGCTGTTTCAAATACAAGATTATACAAACATCATTATAAGTTCTAACTAGCTGCTTATTCTAGTTGAGTAAAATAAGCACGATTGACACTCACCCCAACATATTAGGATACCGACATTATACTGGAATAACTTTCCCATAGTAGTGTTTTTGTTCTGAACAGTGCAAGTCTGTCAGAAAAAGATGGAAACTCTATTAGAAAACAAAAGAAGAATGCAATGTACTAAGTATATTAATGATACTAAAATTTACCTAAAAATATCCGTGCAGGTTTGGTGGCTTGTTACTCAACCAAGCCAGAGATGCATCTGAAAGAAATAACCTGTTGGCATACAGTAGTCATACACCACCACCACCCACATGTAAACACATTTGAATAGCATCACAAGGTTCCATTCATCTCCAGACTGTATACACAGCTGATGTTTTGCATTCATATCCCAAATATGTAAATCATTTTTTGTATTTACATATATATATATATATATATATAACAGAACACAAGAGCCCTTTATATATACTTTTATTTAAGCTTAAAGCTTAATTTAAAAATTAAGTACAAAATTAGTACAAAAAGTATACATGAAAATAGAAACATAAGCTTCTCATATAAAACTAACTTCCCATAATACATAAAAGAAACACAAAAAATGCCTCAACATGTTGTAATTTATAAACAATGGTCTCAGTGGTCGCATCCAACCCAAGTGCTGACTTGACAGGTCTGCAGAAAGAAACATTAAATCAGCTTCAACAATTAATTCCAAATGATTTTGAGATTGAAACAAGTGGGGCTCCTAAAGGATTTAAAGACAACAAATCAAAATATTACTGTTAAATTAGCCATCATTTTATACCAAGATCCAACTTATGTTTAGGGTGAACCAGTCAACCACTATGAAATCAGCCATTAAAACCACTAAAATAAGAAAAATAACAGATGTTCCTGATAACCATAACAATGTAAAAACAATAATGCTTTATGCTGATGATTAATATAAAAAAAATACAATTTACAATTTTCTGATTACAACAGTGCCTTGCACATTTATACTTCAGTTCTTTTTCTTGGGTATATTTGATTTCGTGAGCTTTAAACCGACAAAAATCAGACATAAAACAAAAAAATATCCTGACATGGTATAAAAATGAGGGATTCTTTGGGAAGCGGCAGATACAGCAAAATAAAAGGTCAACGTGTTTCAAGTTTTTCAATTTGGACTTGGCAGTGGTTTGTTACTTTCAGCAAGATGTATGAAAAAATAAGTTTCTGAAGTCCTAACCAATAACGTGAACATACAGCGTAAAACCGAATAATGAACAGGTCAAGTGAGTTCTCAGGCAACTTTTAACACTGACCCCGCCTACTTCTGCTCTGATGCAAATTGTAAACTTCTAATAGTCTCACGGGAGCGGAACGTCGCTTGCTAACACTATGAACTGCCATCCTTTGCATTATCTACATAAACTTTATTGGCAATAATACAGTAAATCATCTGTGTACAGTCGCATCATTATAAAAAGGCAAAATAAAAAAACCCGTCTGAATTTGTGACTTGGCCTTTAGTCTGTGTCACTCCTGTCCTCTCCTTGGAGGAGTCGCTTTCCTGCAGAAGGCAGTGGCATCTCCGCTTTCACAGGTGCTTTGGGCGTATCCTTACTAGAAAGATACAGTAGGAGAAAAGTCTAAAAATCATGTTTCAAATACAGACGGAACATCAAATGTTGTCCTCAAACACAACACAATGTGTTACAAAACTAAACCCAAATCAACTGACAAATGTTTCACTTTTGTTGCTTCATACAAAAAATATTTTTCATTGGAAAAATACTCCAATAAACAAACTGACTTTCACTGCAGGCAACATGTTAATTGGGTTATGAAGGTCCAATATCCAATATTTCTGTGTTTAGTACGTACAGTATCAGTCAAATGTTTTTATAAACCTACTAATTCAAATAGTGTGCCCAACCTTGAGTGGTCCTGCATTGACAAAAGTCATATTTCTTTGGATGACCTGCATTAACAGTATGTTTTACCATCATGCAGAGACCTCTAGTGACATGTCGAGAGAAATGCAACTCAACTGGAACATCACATTTTTGGGCTTCCACGGATCATAAAGACCAAACTTTTTTTTTTTTAAATAAATCAATCAGTTCTGCTCCTTCCTTCTTCCACTCTGTGGTTGCCTTCCTAGTGTATTTTAACATAACTGATCAATAAAGTTAGCACTTTAATTTGGTAACAGTCTGAAGACAATGTAAAAAAAATTAATAGGAGGGGTTTTGGGGAGGAATTACACCAGAGACCTCTTACCTATTTGCAATTTCGAAAGCTGTTTTAATTTTCTTTAACATCTCATAAAGTTCTCGGTCCCAAACCTGCAGCAGAAATCAATGTTGGTCAAACAGCCTGAATTTAAACGGTAAACACATCCACCAGTGCAGCTCCTGATAAATGCACTTACTTGCAGAGTGTAAGGTGGTTTGTCCTCTTCCTCTGCACTAGAGGCGGACTTTGACTTCTTTGTAGAAGATGTGTCAGGAGCAGGGTTGCTTTCTAACAAAAGAGAAGTTATTAAAGAAAATGAAAGCAAGCACAAAAAAATCCAGGAGACTGTGAAACATCATGAACATACTTCTTTTTTTGATTGGCTTGGTGCCACTTTGGAGTTTGCCCTTATTCTCCTCCTCAGTTTTACGGTCCCTGCCAGGACATGCACAGACACGGACTTCGAAGCACCTTCGGCCCAAAACCTGTCCCCTAGAGTAGCAAATGAAAAAAGCATGAAGGTGATAAGGCTTCGACAAATGCTATTAGGGCTGCAGCTATTCATCATTTTAATATGAATGAATGGTGAATGGGTGAATGTGATGTATAATGTAAAGCGCTTTGGGTATCATCCCAGGTACAGTAAAGCACTATATAAATACAGACCATTTACCATTTAATAAATTGTTAATCTGCCACTGTAATCAGTTACTCAGATAAGATCTTCCCTTTTCTTTGAAGATCTTGTGACTGAAATGCAACCAAACAGTAACTGTACAAAAGTCAGTTAACAGATGTGCCAAATAAATAAATAAATACAATTGGAAATTTAAAACATTGAGTATTTCAATAAGCAGACTATACTTAGACTAAACTTACAGAAATCTGAGATAAGGACCACAAACAGAGCCCAGAATGATCGTTCTAAGAGTCTTTAACCCCGTCCTTGACCGCACAACAGCGCGCACGAGTGTTCATTGAGAGTACAGAGCATATTAGCGTTAACACATAAGGCCCGTTACTGATGGAGGAATAGTGAAGGACTGTATGAATGGAGTTGCTAAAATAATTCTAGACGGTAAACAAAGTGAAGAACTCATGGGGGAAATAAAGCAAATACCCATGTCAGCTTCAACAATAGCACAAAGAATTTAAATATAAGCAGGTGATGTGCTGTCACAACTGGAAGCATCCTTCAGAGTGCACCATGCACAGACTTAGCAGATGGCAAATCAACTGATAATAGTGATAATGCCCAACTTTTGGTGTATGTAAGATTTTATGATGCAGAGATAAAGAGATGCTGAAACAGAGAGGGATGAGTCTGCAGTCTGTGGACCCCAGCACTACAGATGGACACCCTCCATGATGGGAAGAGAAGGAAGCTCGTATAAAAGCAGATCATCAAAACCTCGCCTCATACCACTGCCTTCTCCACCATCCCTGATCTGTGCTCTGTGCTGTCAGAAGAATATGCTGATGACATGAACAAAGCAATAAAACTCTCACAGCATCTTCAGCCCATCAAGCCTACCTTCTGAGAGAATTTGTCAGACGCCTAAGCAAAGGAGAGTTCTGCACCGTAAGACAAGACAGAGAAAAGCTTCTTGGCACAACAAACGGGTCAGTAGACAACAGTTCATGAAGTTTCTGGAGGATAAGGGAAAACTGATATTCTGGCCTTATTAATGGATGTCACACCACACCTTAATGAACTCAACTCTAAACTGCAAGGACAGAAACTCAGTGTGTGATTTGATTACAGCTGTGCATTCTTTCCAGAGGAAACTGCATATTTTCAAGACTGATCTCCAAAATGAATGCACACACTTTCTTTCAGTGAAACACCAAACGCCAGGAGAGAGAAATGTTTGGTCTTTTTTTCAGTTCATACAGAAACTTATGTTTGTGACCCGGTTCCTTTCTGGTTCAGAATTGTTCTTAAGACTATTTTTCCTGGACTTGTCAAAGTGACAATGCACATTTTAACCATCCTCGGATCTACCTACAGTAGTGAATCAACATTCTCAACAATGAACAAAATTAAAAGTAAATACAGATCCAAAGGACCAATGAGTTGTATGCCTGCTTGAGAATTGCACAGACCCTGTTCCTCCCCTAGTTCAAAATACTTGCTTTACTCATGTAGAGAGAAAGAAAAAAAAAATCTGTTTATGTATTGCCCTGTTACAGGAGTCCTTTTATCTGAGTTTTGAAGATGGCATTATTTTCTATTATTTTTCTAGTGCTGCAGTTGTTTTTAAAAAGCACTTTTATTTTCTTCTTCTTGCTTTTCAGTTTTACCAAAGATGTAATGTGATCTCTGTATGTGAATGTACAAGATAAAAAAAAAAACTGAAGTATGTTTTGAAGAGTTGTTATAAATGTTATAAAATACCTGTCTAAAAATTAACCTAAAATGCTTAATAAAATGTTGAAGTTGCCACTATATTTTCCCAATGTATCATAACTTTGTGGTTATGAACTCCGCAGACAGAGTAGAGGAATTAGACCGTCTTGAAATTTAGTTGGCAGCACAATTTATATAGCACTTTTCATAAAGCTATTTACAGTGAACCCATTATTCATACTTGGTGATGGTAAGTAAAATATGTGGCCACAGCTGCCCAGGGGCAGACTGATGGAAACGTGGTAGCTAATCTCTCCAACCACCACTGAACAAGGAGGGTGAAGTGTCTTCCCCAGGGTCACAACGTCAGACTGGGATAAAACTGGGTTCTAACCACCAACCTTCCAGTTACTGGATGACCTGCTCTACCACATGAGCCACTGCTCCAATCACATGCATTAGTTTTGTACATCAGTTCTCCATAACCAAAAGCTACACCAGACTTTCTTTACCTTCACACTTTGATAAAGGACTTACTCTGGACTTTCAAGGGTCAGGATGGTAAGGATAGGCCTGCGGTTCATGCCCCCCATGCAGGAACTGTTTCACATGAAGCTCAGGAGGATGGTCGTCATCTCTGAGCCCAACTAAAACAGCAGAAAAGAAATTAGTCTATAAAGTAACACATAGGCAGAAAATAAATTGACTCAATTGCCCTTCATTAGAATTAAATAGGGGTAGTCATACCTGCGGGGGTTCATAAGGAACAGTCACACTGTGCCTCTTGGTGTTGGAGTCCTCAAAATATTGGGCAAGCTGACTGCCCTCCACCCTTATCAAATGGCTCCGATGCTCAACGGCTGGACAAAAGACAGATTGAAGGGGGTAGGCAGGTAAATAAATAAAAGAAATATGGCTGCTTGGGTTTCAATTTGATCCCGTTTTACAACATGTTAAATACTTAAGGACAAGTCATATGTAGAAATTATTTTCTCACAGTCTTCGTTCTGGTGATGGGGACATCGTCTCACCACCTCAGCTACATGCTCCGTTTTTTTATATACAGCTGTAGCCCTGAGAATGGCGCCCTGTGGTGGCTCTTTGATGACTCGAACTTCAATCGGACTGGTTTTTGCCAGTTGGCAGTACAACTTATTAAGGAGCTCTGAAAACTGAGAACACAGGTAGAAAAACATGATCAATGCATTTACCCAAGCTGTGTAAATGTAAGGACTTAAAAACTAGCAAAAAAAGCCTTTACACACCATCAAAACTTTGATCAGAATTCTTAAACTACAAAAGGTTTTAATGAATAAAAATGTTATAGTTCCCTTTCATCAATGATAATTTATTTATTTGTTAATATACCTCACTTTTTGACCTCATTACCTTCCCCTTCTGCTCTAAAGTCTGTGCAGGAACATGTCCCGTCATGTCAGAGCCCTGCTTTACAACTATACTGCACCTTTCCTACAGACCAGAGCACCAGTTGCAGGAGGCGGGTGTTTCAGGGCAGACCACCCTAACCTCAACCAAACTGGCCAACCATAGGGCTCCGCTGGATGAGTCACCGTGGAAAAATATAAAATCATTGGCTCTTTGAGTGCAATGACTGACTCTGGAACTTAAAATTTAACAAATCGTCACAATGAATGAGAATGCGTGAATGCCACCACAAGCTATACGAAGACTGGACTTATAATGCAAATTCAAGGTAAGATGTGTATTTTTATGTTATTGCTACTTGTAAAAGTGTTACACTTTAAATGCTTTGGATGAATGTAGGACATTAAAAACCTAAGTTTACTTTACTTAGACCAATTTAATTTCAAACCGGATACCTTTTAAGTAAAGTAAATGTTTATTTATACAACATCTTTCAAGATAAAAATCACAAAGTGCTTAACGATAAAACAGAACACAAAATAACACACAGAGAACAGAACATTTAATTCAGTTTAGATAAATTTAACTTTATCCAGTGAATAAAAAACAATTGCTGAAACTGCTGAAAAATAACTTTATGAATGGAAAAATTATAAATTGATACCACAGATACAGGCAGCTGCTGAAATAAGCCTCAACTCAGACTAGGAGGTACACATAAGCTTTTTATCATGTTTGGTTGCAGAATAATCTGCTCTCAGTTTTTGTCGCAACATTTTTTTAATTATCATAAAAACGTATTTATTTGTACACAGCGGGCATTTCCTTCTGGACAGGGAGAAGATGTTGGTTCATTTCAACTTGTTGAGAAAAAGACTATACACAACCTGGTAGCACCAAAACCCTCCCTAATACAATAACACAACCAGCTATCTTGAAATATGCCAACAAATATGTATGAATGCAAAGTTTAAGGAGGGTAGATCAACAAAAACTTACTGTCGAAGTCACCGACTTGGCTGTACCAGACTTCTGAAAACGGAGTTCGAAGCCAAATTCCCCTGGATAATCAGAGGTCACTGGAACCGTGGAGGATGGGGGGTTAACCACATCTGCAGTTGTCACCGCCTCACTTCCCAACTCAAAAATTTTGTCATCAAATTTGAGCTCCTGGTTATTCAAGAAATGTAAAAAGAGAGGAAGGAACCAGTGTCATTATTTAAATAAATAAAGAAATGCTGCAATCATTATAAACATTAGGAAATGATTAAAAAGACTTGCTACTGTTGTAATCGAGTTTGAAGAACGTTTTATTACAAGACACAAACTTAATCCTTACCGACAAATCCATGTGTTCTTCTGGCCACGGGTCCTGGTTGGGAGAATGCAAGGTAGACAGCTCGGGTGTCATCCTGGAAAAATAAAAATAAAATAAAATTAAGAAAAATATATTTTAAAAAAAGCTGTTCTTTATCAAGTGTAACACAACCTTTTTTATTATTCGTTTTCAAAGTTTTACTTACACGCTGTTCCAGAGATCACTGAAAGTGTCCTGGCTAAGGGGCAAACTCTCGTAAACCTGCTCTTCCATCATTTCTCTCCAGGTTTTACAGAGGGGAAATGAGGAAGAGCAAAGTTTCACAAATGCTCTGGGAACAAACAAAGTGAGGACATTTATTAATCAATTGAAGTAGATATAATTTTTATTAAAATCAACATTTGACACCTACCCTAATTTTATTTATCAAAATTTCTAAAACCCCTGACAATATTTAAAGCGAGCATGATTAATCCTGTTTTCAGTACCAACCCCCCCTCCCCCCCCCTTTTTTCCCCCACATAGCAGACAGTAATATAAATGGCCAGACAATCTTTACCTTTAAGAAGCCTTAAAGTAATAAACTTGAATCCTATGATAAATTACGCAAGCTGAAATGGAGTTAAAGTCGACAACTATGTTTAAAACATGCGGTGTGTCAAGTTTAGCAGATTAATCTGTTAAAACTGGATGCTGACAAACAGGAAATGGCCTCAAAATGAGTAGGCCTGAAGACCTGCTAAGTACACTTTTAATCCATTACGTTAAAAAATTTATATACATATATAATTGGAACGTTTCTATACAGTTTCAAGGTAAACACAAAATGAGTATCAAGTACTCAAAAAGCACAAAACGCCTTACAACCTGCCAACGTTAGCCGTCGTCCATTTTCTATCGAATAGGTGAAATACGCCAATTGAATGAAGCTATAAGTCGTTCGCCAAACCAACAGCTAAAACATCAATTCGACAAAAATAATATAAATCTATTGTTGCATGGTTTACACAATGAAATTACAACTCTACCAAATGTATATGTGCAACAATCCCAACTCGATTTTATGTTTTGCCTTTGCTAGCAAGCGTTCAATTAGCTTAATAAGCTAATAACGTTAGCGCGACGTTAAATCGACTGACTCGCGGAAGCTAGTTAAACTGCTGCAAAACTTTACTTATCGTAAAGGAGAAAATTTGCCATGTGAGAGTTACTTTAATGTGAGAGACCGCTGTCGCCAAACAAGTATTTTAAACGTTCAGCTATAATTATACAAAAGAGCTGACTCACATAATTCTGCAGAACAGCTGAGTTGAAACAGTCGAAAAGCCAAAATATTTTTAGCTAGGCTGAGCACGTTGTTTGGGGATTTCCAGAGAATAGAGGGGGGAGGGGCGGGATTTATTTGCAATGTACGGTCCAATCAGAGAACGAGATGCTCTGAGGTCACAAACACTACGCAACACGCTGCATTAAAAATCGTAGGAAATATTACACTCGGGAAAGATTATCCTTGGACCTTTATCCTTTTGATACGTTTTAATATAATATCAGTATTTAACCCCTTCGGGAATAAGTAAGTTTTCTACTTTTAGTTTTGACATTTTTTAATTAACACAAAAGGAATGTAGACCAGCACAGGCTAATATGTGAATATTAGTTAATCTTGTCCGTTATTAATTTCAAACTAATCTTTTTGTTAAAATATTTTAAATTACGTTGTTCTTTTAAAAAAGTATTTATTTATTTTATCAAGGTTTAAGTATTTGCAGGATGGATTTTTAACATTTATTTGGAGAAAGAATGCTGTTTAGGTTCAGCAAATGGTATTTACATTCAAAGGTTAAAGGCTTCTCCTGTTGCACCAAATGTGAGCAAAAAATACATGGTCATGATGCATTTAAGTGGATGTAGTTTCATAACAAGCAAAACATGTTTTTTATGCATAAATTTTTATTTGGCCACACACTGAGTTAGCTGAGGATTGATGATAGTTAGAAATTTAGTTTAGATATGCAAAACTGTTTAAATTAACACAGTTTTAAACAAGACCTATAGCATTTTTGTTGTGTTACATGAGATGCATTACAATGTAGTTAGCTGAAAACACTTGGCAGCAGTATTTCCAGTAAAGCTGTAGCAGCTAAATAGTTTTTTTCTGATGAATTAAGCCACAATTCTTTCTTTATCCAGTTAGGTCAGAAGTTATCTCTGAAAGGGTCTCTCAAGTGAGCAGGGTCATTGTCTCACTCAAGGACAGTTGGGGATGCATTCCTCTTGTAGGATCTGGTCATGTTGCTTCTTATGCAACATACATAGTTTTATACCAAACCAGAGTTTAACCTTGGCTTGATTCACACTCCAAAACTGAAAATTTTATATATATATATTTTGTCTCAACAGGTTGGATGATGCTGCCTGAATGATGCCGCCTGTCATTAAATGCTCCAATGATAAGATATGATTCCTTAACCTTGGCGCCTGGACCTGTAGAAAAACTACACCTGTGTTGGGCCATTTTTGCCATAGTGCATCTTGTCATGGAGTGTCAACCGGTGTCACATCCAAATAGTCCTCTCTGAATATTTGTTCTCATCCATCCCTCAGAGTGCATTGCAGTTACTGGTGCCACTTTGGGGATCTGTGGCTGTTTGACCTTTGAATGAATGTGCTCATGGAGCCAGTGAGTCCTCTCTGAACTTGTTCCAGTCACACTGCACATAGATACAATATCGAAGAGATACAAACCATTATTGTATTCTTGTAATGTTGTTGTGTAAAATTGAACTTATCCATGTTGTCTGATTTAATATTTGCTTAATTTGTGCATGCTATAAGTATGGACAAGAAGTAGTGAGATTTAAAACTCTTCCAGTGGTTATCAAACTTAAACTTCAGACTATATTTTAGTGTAAGTAGCCTGTATTGTTTGCTTCAAACTGGTATGTTGCCAGCTTAGATTAAAGGATTGTTTTAAGGTTTTTCATGCTTTTTACAAGTAGTATTTATATTTAAGGACCAAATCTTCTCACTAGTGAAAGATCATATTATTAAAGAACAAAACAAAAACAATTGAGCTTATTTATTTTATTCCTATCTTTACAGTCAAGATAATATAGACAGGAGCTCCTCTTTCCCATATAAGGGATAGTTAGTGTTATCACCGCTTGCTTTGCTGTGTTAACTTAAAAGAATAGCACAACATTTTGGGAAGTCTGTTTATTTGTTTTCTTGTTGAAAGGTAAGGTTTATGTCACTCAGTAAATGAGAAGCTACAGCTAGAAGCTAGTTAGCTTAGCTTTGCTTCAAAATAGACTGGGGAAAAGCCTGCATAATGCACAAGTCTAATGCCAAAAAAATAAAAAAATAAATAACAATGCCAGCAACTGTTCTGTAAAGTTAATTGAGGTTCATCAGCTTGAGAACATGTGGCATGTCCTGATTGGAAGGGAATTTAGTGTTATCCTGCACAAAGTGCCCTTCAATGGTTAGATTCCAAAACCATTTACAATTTAATTTATTGAAGAAATATATTTTTAATATCTAAGCTTTGGATTGTTGAATGAATTGTGTTTATTGACCAAAACATATTAATATTGTTAGTGAATAAATGAAGATCACAATCATTCAGAACTGGGGTTCCAACACATTTTAATTAATAAATTGTCACAGATTGATATTTGGTTAAGAGAATTTTACACAGTTCTTAGCTATCTGGATATCCCTCTCCTGTCACTTTCAGCAAACAGGGATCTGCAGTATAACTAAGCAAACCATAAATCCCAGCGTGACCCTATGAATGAATGAAGCTTTTATTATCATTGCATGGTGTACAATGCAACAAAGTTCAAGCGATGTGTTTACAGCTTAATGAAACACCAAAAAAGACAAGGAAAAAAGTATGTGACAAATAAATAAATAAATGTGGAGGTAAATTATGTGTACACAAGTACAGTAAAGTATCTTTAATACAGTTTAAAATGTTTTACTAAAATATTTATAAGAATTAAAATTACATTTAAAAAAGTTAAACGCTTGACAATATGGCAAGATTAAATTAAATCAAGTTATGACAACAGTTATGCAGATTGTTATTGCATTGACGTAGACGCTGCTATCTATGTCTCTGTGACTGTACTATGTCTACCGCTCTGAGGAAGAAGCTGTTCTGCCGTCTTTTTGTACAGGTTTTGGAAGTTCTGTCTGAGTCTGTCTGAGGGAAAATAACTTATAGAAATCACTTATAAATAACTAGCATGGTTTGCATGAAGAGGTCAGAATGGAGAGCAGGGACAGACATCCAGATCCTAGACCTGGAATGTAGGTTTAAGACTTGTCTTGACTTCCTTCAGTGCTGCTGTTAATTACTGCCAAGGTGGAGGTCATGTATTTAGTGGCATTGGTTTATCTGTCTGTCTGTCTGTTAGCAACAAAACTCAAAAACTTGTTGACGGATTTTGATTACACTTTCAGGAAATCTCACAAATGGAATATGGAACAAGTGATTAGGTTTTGGGGCTGATCCTGATCACCATCTGGATCCAGGATTTTTTTTAAGGATTCTTTACTGTGGGTAGATAGGGGTAATTTGTTCTATTCTATTCTATTCTATTCTATTCTATTCTACAGCCATTTAGCAGACGCTTTTATCCAAAGCGACTTACATTTGAGAGTAAGAACAACACAAAAATGCTTGGCGGAAGTCAGCGCTCTCTGAGTGCTTCTAGTTGTGTATTTACTCATGAGCTATGTATTAAATGTACTTGGTTAAGGTTAAGACAATCTCATGGTTAGGTATTAAAATACATAATGTAATATTTATTTAAGCAAGTTTTGATTTTGTATATTCCACTTTGTGATGGCGAGGCATCTACTGGCTATTGTGTTAAAAATCCAGTACTTCTAAAAGTGATGCTTTGGAGTACTCCTGACCAATTGTCAGATGGGGTGTGGAAACAGGTTGGTTTTCTACTTTTCCCCCTGAGTACAGCTTGGCAACAGAGTGTACTTACACACAAAAAACTAGCATTATGGAGTCTGCTGAGTGACATCAGCATCACTGGTTAGAAAAATCAGTTCTGCAATGATGCCTTGCCCTTTCATTCATAGTCCATTTGTCCTCTGTTACTACATCCCTATGCCAGCTCAAAAGCACACTGGAGATGGATCAACTTTTACCTCTCAAGCTGCCTGTTCATACTCATATATGACACCGATGTCCAATAAGCATGCATCAGTCCCAGCTTGAAAGGTATGAGGCCCTGTGAATGATATGTTTAATGGCAAAATTATTATTCTTTGTAATTCTATATTGTAAGATATTATTTAACTAGTGAAGTATGTGCCCACACAGTCTTATAATGTAGTGATGAAACCTTCCCCATCTTTGAGTCTCAATCAATCGTTCTGGGACACTTTTTGTTTTCATACTGTAACATACTAATATGTATCATGCTAATATGTTGCTAGTCAATCTAACTAATTGCTTCTGACGTATTACAGAACATTTTCACTCTTATCTCTGTCCCAGTGTTAAAGAATCATATTGCTGCCAAATTTACATTCAAAAGGAGCATGCATCATCCATTCATTTATTTTTTAAAGATATAAGGCTCTGAACTCTCCAGGTGTTTATAGTATTACCAAAAAGATGCAACATCCCAAATGGTTTAGGTGTCCATGTATATTCTTAAAGTGAAATTATTAGTAATCCTAATATATCAGCCTTTTTCTCAGGTCACTTTATTTCTTGCCAATTAGAATAACCATTAAAACAAAACACATCAATGATAACTATATTGTATAAACAATAAGCTTTTGATCATATGGCCTACAATTTTTTCCTTGGGGAAAACTGGACTAACGATGCAGTTTGGTGTGAATGTGTGATACATACAGTTCAACAACTGCCACCCATCACCCGACTCAGTGTGCTGTAGCATGATTTTGAACTAGCTGACCCCATTTTGCTTGTTACACACACACATACACTTCTTATATATAGGTTATGGCAAGGAGGAAGATTATTTACACATACTGTTTCTTTGCATCACTAGACAGCTGCCACATTGTGTCTGTGGTGGTGTGACTTGGTGGTCAGACACACAGCAGCACACATTAACTGCATTCCCACTTTGGAGAGAATTCAGGTTATATTTTATGCCAAGAAATAGCTGAACTGGTATTTTAGGTTAAAAAAAATCATTACAGAAGACCAGGTGTATGTACTTATGTGTCTGTCAGTGTTCTTGGCTCTCTCTGTATGAATTCATATGATATCTTCTGGACTGTCAAGTCTTTCCGCCCCTGGTTGCACACATGGACTCTCAAACTATGTTGGAAGGGGCTCTGCGCCACTGCTCTGATGGTGTTAAGTTTCTCTGCATTTAGTCAAGAGTCACACATGACTCTGCTTGGGGCCCTGGCTTTGGATGAAAGGTGTCAGGTTCTCCTTCTGTTTCGCAATGTGGGCAGCAAAAGAAAAAAAGCAAAGGCGGCGAGCTCCAAGGAGCGAGTGGCGTCAGGTGGGGGGGTGTGCCTGCAAGGGGGCAGGTCTGAATATATTTACTGAGATGTAGAGCAGATATCTGTCTACAGATCTCCTGTCACATGTAACTCTCCCACAACACACCCCCTTCAATGCCAAAAACCCAACGGTTGTTGGACCACTAAACTTACCCTGACCACACCCCCACTGCTAACTCAGGTGACACAGCCCAAATTTAGGATCCACCTGTTGCCTGCTGCTGCAGGGGGCGAGGATTAAGCTTTGTTTTATGCAACAGAGAGGGAAAAGGGGGATGTTGTGGAACAGGAGGTGAGGCGGTGGGTGGGGGATGAGCTGAAGTGTGTGACCTCTTTGGCATGTGATCTGAAATAGAAAGGGATTTAAGACTTTTGGGGAGACAGACAATGGCAACCAGCGTGATAAAGACAAGCCCCTCTTTGCAGCACATGAAAAATGTTGACTCATGATTCTGGACTGACATGAGTTGATACCAAACACCTGTGAGGCCTTAAGCACGAATCTTTAATAGCTTTTGATATAAGAAAAAGTGTATATCCAAAACTGAAATGATGTGACTCCTAGTAAATTACAGATCATACATCTTGTGAAGAAAAAAAAAACAAAACAAAACAAAACTTTGGAGTCTTTTTTGAGTCACTCTCCAAAAAAAGCCAGAGACCATTAACTTAGCTCATAAATGTGAGTCTTGGAACTAAACTGAGTTCTCTTCAAAGAACTGAATTTGCTCATTGGGCCTCAAAACTGATATATATCTACTTATGTTAGGGAAAATATTAAATATGATCACACCTCTCATTGGTTCATCTCCTACACTCCTTGATAACCAGATATTTCTTTTGTATCACCCAGACTCCCCCTTAACATTTGCTTTCCCCTTCAGCCAATGATAGTTAAGGTCAAGACAGTTTCCTGCTTGCGTCTCGACCTCTGTCGCCGGATTTCAAGATCAGTAACAGCGCCCTCCCCACTTCCCAAACTTTTCCTACGTATCCAAGAGGCGTGCACGTGGGTGTCACTCTATTCCCGCTGGACGGACAACACAAATTTCTCCACCATCACGCACCAGACTTCTCACTTTAGCTTTGCCTTTTGGATTTAAAAGATCTCTTCGGGTTTTTTTTTTTGTTTTTTTTTTGTTTTGTTTTTTGTTTTTGTTTTTTTGTTTTTGTTTTTTTGTTTTGTTTTTTTTACTGCCAAAGCGCACGGTGTTAAAAGTTCCATTCGGCAACAGACGCAACTGTCACCAAGTGCCACCGGGTGCTTGAGCTGTCAAAATCATGCCTGCCGGGTTTCAGCAACTTGGAGGGGAGGTAATTTTTACATATCTGCTTGTTTTATGGACACAAATATAAACGTAAGGATGCTTGTGTTGCAGGAAAAGTTGTTACTGTTTGGCTTAGACTGTGCGCATTTTAATAGGAGGAGTTTACGCACGGATTTATCTGTGGTGCGCTCTTGCAGAAATGGCATGCTTTTTATGCAGAACAGTAGTTAGTCCGATGGTCAACAGAAATGAGTCAAAAGTCATTGACTGAAAAAAAAATATTAGTATTAATATGATCTAAATTTGTTGAAATTTCCGATGACATTAAATTTGTCATCTGAAATCCTGCTATCTTAGTTCAATCAAACATCTAAGTTTACACATCAGTTAAAGCTCAGTATTGTGCAGCTATCTTTACACATCTAGTCCAACTGGTTCTAAACACTGCCAGATATTTTGAAGAATAATTTCTGTCGTGTTGATATGAGCGAGGTTTTAAGTTATATCACTCTGATTGTGGATTATTATTGCTTTCTGAGATCTTGTAACATAATAGTTATCTGTGTTTTCTGTGATCGCAGAGAGGCAACAATCCCTGGACTTTATTGTCATAATTTGTACGGTTTCATACAAGAATAAATAAATAAAAGGATTCCATAAAGGGACCTTTCACTAGAAAACTACAAGTGGGAAATTTGTATAAATCAGACTGCACAAGACTATAACAATGGGGTCCCTTGATGTATCAGGTAACCTAAAGCTGGTACAGAATGATTTGTAATTATTGATATAAGTCAATGTTGTGGTGTAATAAAGCATGACTGCTGCTCATTTTGTTTCGACCCTTCTTTGAAGAAACCTACATTCACAAATACACCCTCTTCATTTTGTTTTTTGGAAAACTGAACAGCGTTGGCAATCACAAGAAGCAGCATTACTGATTTTTTTTAAACCTCTGTCAAACTTTGGTAAATTTATCAGTTTAGAAGAGTTTTATCTGAATTTGCTCAAAGTGAGACACAATTTACATTTTCACCTGTTTACTTTTTCACTAAAAATGTAATAAGATATAGATAAAAGCCAAAATTTCACCAGCACCCCTTTTTTAGACTAGGCCCACATTACCAAGACATCAACTTTCCATGGTGCCATGTTGTTACCATGATGACTCTGGAGATCTTTGTTTATCCAGCAGCTCTTTAGAAACTTAATTAGGTCAAAGCTTGTGGACTCAAAACCACAAACACATGAAAATAACAATAAAATCAGGTTTGCAGTTTTAATGGGATCAGACTTTTAGAACTTGACAAGTCATTCGTCACTTATAAAGGGGCTCTTTGTGGAAATGTAAGCTTGGTGGGAGGGCAGGACCTTAATTTCCCCAAGGTCATCTTATTTGTCACTGTGGAGACAGGTGCCTGTGGTCTGATGGGAAATTAGAGGGAAGCTAAAGTTCAGGCGAGTAGCCAGTGAAGTCATGAACAGCACTAAAGGGATTGTCTCTCCTCAGGATCAAAGTTATATATAGTTGATGTCAGTCAAGCAGTTATTAGAGTGTGTGTGTGTATGTGTGTGTGTGAGTGAGTGAGTGCATGTGTTAAAACTAACCGTAGTTATACACTTAAGGTCTAATTATTTGCTATTGTTACAGAGTAATGAAAAACCCTTCTAGGCATGAATCGCCAGTTATGGAATATCATGGTCATCAATATGTTGTTCACCTGCTTGTGCATATTTTTTATGTGTGTTTTAATGCCAGACGGTGACTGGAACCCTTGCTCTCTCAGTCTTCACTGCAGTTCTGGGATCTCTTACATTTGGATACAACATTGGAGTCATCAATGCACCTCAGAAGGTAAAAACCAAGCAAAATTCAAGCATGATGTAAAGACTTAGCCATAATATTCTATGCCAGTACCAAAGAGGTGGTAGCTTGTAGTGCTGATAAGAGGTTAGCAGTGGTAAATAGCTACATAGCAACTGAACTGTCCATGTTTTACCATTATTCATTCTGCAGCACATTGTTGTTGCAAGATTCAAGGCCCATCCAGAAGGTGTTTTGTTACCATGACGGCTCTGCGTTTTTCTTCTACATTGTTTTCTGAAATTTGATGTTGGTATGTTTGACCCCAAAACAAGGTGTCATGCTGTAATGTGAAATTTAGAAAACAAACATTAAAGAGGGAAACAGTGCCAAATACGTGTTAAGCTGAAAGCAACTGAAGTAAAATAGATAAATGCAGGAGAATTAAAAAGGAATCATTTTGGTGAAAAACCTAGTTGTGCCATATATAGATGGATGTATGTGGTTCTTAAAAGACCAGCTTGCTCTAGACATAAAATGGGTTGCTGCTCATATTGCAGTCACATCTGGTGTTCCAGTGTAATGGCATGCTTGCAAACTAAGTGGGAAAATGTGTCTAAAATAATTCATGAGTCTATATGCATTGCACGTGAGCTAAATGCTTTCATTTTATCTTAACAACAGAGTTGCTTAGAGTGTATGAATAGTTAAGAGTTTATAAGAGGGATGCATGGACAGGAGAGTCACGTTCAGGTCTGGCTGCTGGTTTTCAGGAATCGTTTGATTAACTTGGTTTACTGCAAACAGACAGAGCTGCTCAAACTCTGCTTTTGGGATTTTCAACCTGCTTTGTTGACAATAACAATATACTTGTTTTATCAAAAGCTTACTGAATACTAGCTATATTTGATTTACTAAATACGTTTCAGCCACATATATTAGTCATTGCTCATGCAGTAAGCTTACATTCATGCATGCTGAAGGCATACATTTATTTCTCTCTGCTACTGTGTTGTTAAGGCCTTTGCATTTATAGCAATTGGCTTTCAGTCCTGAGCACACTATGTACTAACTTAATTACCACAACTTATCTTTGCAATTTCTCAGATCATTGAGGAGGACTACAATGCTACATGGACGCAACGATATGGAGAGCCCATCCCCACAGGGACCCTCACCTCTCTCTGGTCATTGTCCGTAGCCATCTTCTCCATTGGAGGCATGCTCTCCTCATTCTGTGTTGGTTTCATCTCTGAGTGGTTGGGCAGGTAGGCGAATTTTAAGATGCAACACACTCAAGTTATTTATTTGGTTGCTTTATGTGTCTTGAATAGAGCCTGAACCAAAACTACTACCCAAAAATACTTTCACATTAGCAGTAGGTCTCAGCTAATTCATGTTATATTTATTGCAAGTTAAGGCTTTCACATGTTTAGGTGATTGCATGGATTAATGTGGTACTTTAAGTAAAGCATCTACCTGTCCATCTGTTTTCTATACCCACTTAATTCAATTCAGGGTTGCAGAGCAAAGCATAAAAAAGGAAAATCAAACAAAAGAAAATCACTAGTTCATCTTCAATACCAATATATGGGTACATAAAGAGATCAAAGGTTTGTCTAAAGTCTTTTATTAAATAAAAGGAAAAAAACAAAATGAAACTGAAAAGTGGTATTGGTATAGTGTGGTATGGGAAGGATTCAGGTGCAAATAAAGTTCATGGGAGGTGTTTGCATCACAATTCTAGTTTAATATATATAAAAAAAAAACGAACAATCTAAACAAAGTTTTATGTTCTATATCTAATCAAAACGTAATTTCCTTTGCTATCTTAAGCCAGTTGGATTACTTCAGTCTTTAGCCATGATGCATCAGTGTCATTTTGTTATATATCCAAAATGGATTTTTACATCTTGTGTCAGTCATTCAGAGGAACATCGTCCGGGTTGATTATTGTCGACCCAGTTTCCCGCTGCAACCAGATCTTGGATGCAAACTGGACCTCAGCCTGCAGCTTCCAGTGAGGATGAAAGGAGAGCTTAACAGAGCTGGCAGCTCTGGGTCAAGAGGGGTGTTGAGGAGTCTGTAGTGGGGGTGTGAGGGTCCATCGTGGGTGCATTAAGAACACAGTCTTCCTAAAAAAGCAGCTGTCACTGGCACTGCTGTGACCTCTGAGGTCAAAGTGTAAATGCAACTCAAGTTTCATGTGAAAACAGATGTTTCTTTAAAAGTGGTCTCATTGTTTGATGAGTAAACTAAGCTGACGCTGGGAAATCTTCTAAAAATGTTAATAATGTTTCTGGAATTTGGCTCAATCTTTAGCCTTATGCAGATAAAGTGCAGAGGGGCAATGGAAAGTGTCTTTAGGTCATTTCAAATATCAGGTTAACATTTGTACACCATGTGATCATTTTCTGACATCACAACTAGAAATCAGCCCCACTCTGAAATGTGCCACACAGGAAAAAAGAGAAGTGTGAAACCACCACAGAATTATAGAGTGAAGCAGGATTTAACCCGTTAGGCCCGACCCATGAAAAAATGGTAAGAAAAGTCAATTTCTTGAAATATGAGGTCTTTATTTGGCCCTTTAACAAAATGTAGCAACAAAATGTGTGTGTGTGTGTGGGGGGGGGGGGGGGGGGGTATCTACCATTAATTACCATGTGATATATTAAAAATATTATAATATGGTTTTCTGCTTCTGGGTATCTATTAGTGGACAGAAGACAAGTATCACATTGTGTTTAACAGGATTTTGAGCAAAGTTTATACCATAAATTAAAGCAAAATGTCTCAGAAACTGTATGTGACAAATATGTCACGTTGGGCTCTTATGAGTTAAAGGCCATATATGCATAGCATTTTTGTTTATGTAAAGCTATTTTCTCTCACATGGGACAGCAAATTATTTCCCAAAACTTTAGTCTAATCTAGTCCTTCATCATAAACAACAGCACTTTCAAAAACGTTGAGATGTGTGAATGCAAATAAAAACATAATGCAAAGAATTGCAACGCTGATAAACCACTATTTTATTTACCATGCACAGAGATAACACATCAAATACTCTAAGAGAAACATTTTACTGTTTTATAAAATACATCAGCTTATCTTGACTTTGATCCAACACATTATTAACATACAAGGGCGTTCGCATAGTTCACCTCAGTCTCTTGTGTGTGTGAGAGGAGAAGCTTCATGTGCATCACAAGCCATAATAGTGTAGTGAACGTTCATCAGGTTTTTTCTTTTACCTTTATATTGGCTCAGGTTAAGAGAATGTTGCATGCTCAAATGAAACCATGAACCTGGAAGGGAAGTTATATGGACTCTTTAAACTTTTCTGAATATTCGCATATCTATTATATTTTTTTAATAGGCTACATGATGTCCATTAATAAAAAGAAAATAAGTATATTGTAGATTTTAGAGCCAAGTAGATTGACAAAGAAGGTCGAACTTATGTACTTATTGGTCAAATAGGGTCTATATTCCTTTCTCAGTAATCTATGCTGAGGCTGTGGCTTCAAAGTCATAATCACATTAATTTATTCATTTTAGTCGTTTACAATGTGAATTTGGCATATTAAAGTTTAACTGGGTGTTATTTATTGTTTGCTGATCCTCTCTAAGTCTTATCTGTATATTCTACAATGAATGAAGAAGTATAAGAAGAACTGGAAGTAGTTTTGCTGATGATTGAGAGGGTATGCACTGTCAGTGTTTCTGTATGATACTGCCCTCTGGAGGCTGAGAAATGGTGTTTCTACACAATCTACATTTAGAATATGTAGCTGAGGAAATAACAAAAACAAACAATTCTTGCTTTGTCATGTAACTAAAACAACCATCTCTACCTTTCATAAACTTGTATACTCTTTCATGGAGAAAGGTTTGTCTGGATCATGTAAAGTAAGAATCAGACTGAGGATATCTCAACTGTGAGCAGCAAAACTACAAAGATGCTTCTCTTCTTCCTGCTTGTTTCTTCCAGGAGGAAAGCCATGCTCATAAACAACATGTCAGCATTTATTGGTGGAAGTCTGATGGGAATGTCCAAGCTTTGTCGCTCCTTTGAAATGATGATCCTTGGGCGTTTTGTCATTGGTGCTTACTGTGGTGAGTCATCCACTGCTCTGTGCCCTTTTTCTGTTCTTTTTCTGTCCTATGATGTTTTTATCAGAATAAATGTCATCTTTTTTTTCTCATAGCATTCTTGTTGGTCATCTAGTTTATTATTATTATTATTATTATTATTATTGTCTTTTCCTCTGCACAGGGTTAGCATCTGGCTTGACACCCATGTACGTGGGTGAGATAGCACCAACAAGTCTTCGAGGGGCTCTGGGCACGCTGCACCAACTGGCTATCGTTACTGGCATTCTTATAGCACAGGTATAGTGCTGTAGGTATAGTAAGGCAGCATATTCTTAGCTTCTTGGCTTAACCTCTTTACTTCAATTCACCAAGAACTAGACTCTCGAAGCCTTGCAGTTTTTTTCTTGGGTTGAATTCGTTAACTAGGAAGCAGTTGATGTTCCCATCTGTCACATTATTATTATTTTTTAATTTAATGTGATTATTCTTTAAAACCTTGCACTCTTGAACTTGTTTCCTCACCTCACACAGATCCTTGGGCTGGAGTCATTGCTCGGCAGTGAGCACTTGTGGCCTGTTCTGCTGGGTTTAACTGTTGTGCCAACCGTACTCCAGATGGGTCTGTTGCCCTTCTGCCCTGAGAGCCCTCGATTCCTCTACATAGTGCGCTCTCAGGAGCACCATGCCAAGAGTGGTGAGTGCATCTAGAGTGGGTCACTTTTAATGTAACCAGGATTTTATGTTATTATACGATTTTACACTTGCAGATGAGGGTTTCTTATTAGAGGAGAAAACTCAAGATGAAGGGAGGGTCTTCTGAAACCATATGTTGAGCTGCAGTATGGGAAAATTACAACTACGTGGAATCTTTCATCATTATTCATTCATCTCTTGTAACTTTATTACAACTGCCACAAGAATGAAGCACAAAAAGATTTTTTTCTTTAGTCACTTCAGATGGCATTTCACTGATCAAGGTTGAGATACTAAGTGTACACTTTTATGTTGTGGAGAACTACCCCCTTAATTCCTTTAATTTATCCAAGAAATATCTATTAACTCAATTCTAACCTGTAGACAAAAGTAACTTTATTTCATGGATTAAAATTGCATGGATTTTTTTCTTTGTATAGGTTTGAGGAGGTTAACGGGTCGGCAGGAGGTGGGCGACATGCTGGCAGAAATGAAGGAGGAAAAAAGGAGGATGGACATGGAGAGGAAGGTGTCCATCCCCGAACTCTTCCGTTCCCCTCTTTACCGCCAGTCCATCATCATCTCCATCTTGCTGCAGCTCTCCCAGCAGCTCTCTGGGGTCAATGCAGTAAGTCTGTTTTTACTGTGATTTACTAATGTTTATTAATCTCCAACAATATTATAGCTTTCTTTACATTTGGCACCACAGTGGCATCAGCTTATGTGATCTTCCAAAACTAGGAATTACTTGAGTGCCATATTGGCCTAACCTAAATCTGTTTAACCCTGTTGCAGATTTTCTACTACTCTACTAGTATCTTCATGAAAGCGGGAGTCCAGAGTCCAGTCTATGCCACCATAGGAGCTGGAGTAGTAAACTGTGCCTTCACCGTGGTCTCGGTGAGCAATCCCACCAACAGGCCTTTATCTTGGCCTTTTACACCTTTCCTCTCAAGAGAATCTGTATATCACATATATCATATATCACAGTAAAGGCTACATTCCTACTATGACCTACATGGACTCAATCAGTGCGTCTCCATTACTGTTTAACGCTGTTATCAGAGAGCAAACAAGATAAGATGAGGTGGTCACTCTGTGTCATGTGCCCGTCTATCAAAATGCTCCTTCACGCAAGTGGGCCAAGTTTAGTTTGTCAAGTTAAGAAGTGTTAGTGTCATAATGCTACTAGCCTGAGTTTTAGGTCTATTTGCTGGTCTACCACTTGGATGAACATAAATGAATTGTAGCCAATTTTGTTCTAATGAATTTGTCAAAAAAAAAAAAAGTTTTTTCATTTTTTGACCCAATTTTTTAAAAATGGTGTTAATCCTTTCGGTTTCAGTTGTAGTTGTCATTGGGGGCTAACTAGCTATTGCTAGCAAGCTAGCACATTATACTTTGAATGTAAATATGGTAAACATAATTTCCATTTGTGACTCTATAGAACCTCATAACCTCAAAGAGCTGCTAGCATGTGTGCAAATCTTTTTATGTTTTAGAAATAATCAGATTTGACAAAGTGATGGCTTAACTAAAGTAAATATGTATAATTTTGCTGCTACTGTGGATAACAGTTTATCTGTTGCCCCATATTTCTCACATGGACAGCTTTTCCTAGTGGAGAGGATAGGTCGAAGGACACTTCATATGTTGGGACTAGGAGGAATGTGCATTTGTGCCATCATCATGACCATGGCTTTGGCTTTACTTGTGAGTAACTCAAGGATTGGAGTGCACTGCACTACTGTGGGTACTTAATCTACCAGTCTCAACAATCTTCTGACTACTCTTTACTTTCAATTGGCAGGACAGCGTTCCTTGGATGAGCTACATCAGCATGCTAGCCATCTTTGGTTTTGTGGCCTTCTTTGAAGTGGGCCCAGGTCCCATTCCCTGGTTCTTTGTAGCAGAGTTGTTTTCTCAAGGTCCCAGGCCAGCTGCCATGGCTGTAGCAGGGTTTTCCAACTGGACTGCAAACTTCATTATTGGCATGGGCTTCCAATATATAGCAGTGAGTACCTTCAAAACATAATGAGAAGCCCACAAATCAGATTTTTTTTTTTTTTTTTTTTTGTATTTATTCCACCTTTTTATTTCTCCTCAGGAACTTTGTGGGCCATATGTCTTCCTGATCTTTGCAGTACTTCTCCTCTTCTTCCTCATTTTCACATTCTTCCGAGTGCCAGAGACCCGGGGCAAGACCTTCGACCAGATTGCAGCAAACTTTAATCAGCACTCAGCGGGAGGCATGATGGATATGGACATGGACCTGGACAAACCCAGCACGGAGCTCGACTATTTGGGGGAGGACAACATCAACTGAAGAGGTCCTTTCAAAAATAAAACTAAATCGAACAAAACTGGAATTGAGTACAACTTCAGAGGAACTTCGTATAAGGGCCCCTACTCTAAACTTATTTCTTACATCTACTGAATTCATATTAATTGTGGTGCCAAAGCAGTGTTGCGTGTGACAATTTAGGTGTTTTGGAATCGTCCTTGGCTGGTACCACTGTAGTACAAGAGTAATGGTTACAAATTTTGTCTTGACAAAGGCTTCAAATCTAAGGGTTAAAGACTGACCATTGTACTTGAACAATATGGACTGTTGAGGCACTGACTGCTGCTGTAGTAGGATGTTATTCCATGCTTATGCACTTGGAAGTATTGATGGATAGCAGAGGAGACACTTTGGAATTCCTGCACTTTAACAAAGACATCCAAAGTTTTCCAAGTTTGGGGATAAATAAAGAAGTTGATGCAACTTGCCCAGCTTCACTTAAGTTGGGAACACAAATTATTTTGACAATATTTAACTTTAGAGAAATAGGTCCTTAAATATCAAAAAGGTCCAACAAAATGTTAAACACACAAAATTGGCACTGTGTAGTTTAAAGTGCAGTGTTTATTTGTTTTAGAATCAGGTCTCTTTTTAGATCAAGACATGTATCTGTACAGGCAGAGCTGTTAAATTTGTAGAATCACATCTATGCTTTGAAATTAAGGACCTAATTAATAAGCCAGCTGTCTAGTGAACTACAACTGATCATTTGGACAGAAAATAATGTTTTTACTGCCAAACTGATCTTCCAGTTGTGTTCCCCTGGGTGTTAAAGTGCATTTCTGATGAGAAACTCGAGGCACAATCTGCAGAAATGCCATTTTTTAAAGAAACCACTTTGGTATGTCATGTAAATAGTGTCTGAAAATGTTAAGGTATGAGGGTCGGAAAGTTTTATTTCTTCATGCACTCCAGCTGGTGTTTGGTTTTGTAAGAAGCCCAGTATGTTAGGGCGAGATGTGCAATTATACAGGCTGCATATAGATTTTGTAGCTGAATTTTATAATCATACAAGTTTGTATTTTCTTTGTCATTTGTCATGTTTGACAGATTTGTGTTGATTGTTCAGTGAACCTGTAATTTGATGCTGTGGTCATACAAATGCTGTAAATAATTTTGCTGTAAACACTCACAGGGCTTCAGTTAATTTGTAGCAAAAGATGGGGTTTGGTCCAATCCTAAAAAACAAATATGGTCCAAAACTTATTCCTCTATTCTGAACTCCAGTCAGACAAAAAGGAACTCAATCATGAGATTTGCAAACAAGATTTATTCATTAGCATTTTAAGTACAACATTGCACATAATCCCCTCCAAAGAAAAGCACAAATAAAACTCAGGAAATAATTTTTTCCATCAATCCATTCTCAGCTGAGGAGATGAGAGGGAGTTGATTCTGGTGGAAACAGAACTAAACTGACTCCCACCAACTACACACCTGCTTGGGGTTCCCTTTAAATTAAAAAGCTAAATAAAAAACAAGGCTGGTTCCTCTAAACTCCTTGATGTACCCCATCTGGTCAATTAAAGAAAAAAGATCTTTTAAGGGAGGGGCTGGAATAACTGGGCTCCCAAGCAGATTTTCCATTTTTCCTCCCACATTCTTTTTAAAGATGCATTTCTAACTTCCAAATATGCACCCACCAGTATCCCCTTTCCTCCCAACTCAGTTCCTCTCAAAAGGTCAGCATCTAGACAGGATAACACAAGACAAGAAGAGGGGAGGGAGGGTCGGAGGGGTGACAATGAGATGAGGAGGGTTGGAGGATTGAGGGAGAAGAGGGGGGAGTGCAGTGCAAAGTTCCAGTCCTCCAACCCTAGGACCTAAGAGAAGCAAATGAAAGGGAAATTAAGAAGAAAAGAAAAAAAACCACAAGAGGCACAGGGATTGAAATTAAACATGATACTTCTAATCCATAGATTATACTGGTCTGAAATCCTCATTTCCAGACTGTGAGCCTAAAAATATTTCCCTGTATTTAACAAAAGCCTAATTCCCAACATAAGCTATATCTTAAGACTCCATAAAAATCTTTTCATCCTTTGATACCAATATTCCACCTTAAATCCATTTATGACCAGACAGCCCCTTAACGGCCATCATCAGGCCTTCTGGTGGCCAACGTGGCAGCACAATAAGAGCAATCTTATCCCCTCCAGTGTTCCAACCTTCCCAACCCAGGGTTGCACAGTTAGTGTGGGGTCCCACCTCTTGCCCAGGGTCATGTGAGTGGACAGTCACTCTGTTGGAGCTTGGTCTGTTGTGGCAGCTTCCTAGGAAGAGGATGAAGGGTGAAAGGTGTTGAGTCTCAAGATTCACTGAAAGTTAACCAAATTAAAATAATGCAGCTCCTTACCCCAGGTGATTTGGGAGATTTGGGAGGGGTTTTTGGTGAGGTCTTTGGAGATTTTGATGTAGACTTCAGGTCTGCTGGTTTTGACGTCTGTGGTGGCGTGCCGTGTTCTGATGCAGACTTCTCTGTATCATTCTGCATGACAGAAAAAGAAAAAAAAAAAAAAATTTACTTTTGATTCTTGTAACCAAAACAGATTTCTTCAGATTTTTAGGAGAAACATTGATCATTGTTAGACATCTTAATTTGAACTGTAGATGAGGAAATATGAGAAATTCTTTACTGATTAAAAACCTAATCTATGAGATCTAAAAATGCTTCTTGTTGAGGGGTTCTCAATGAGCTTGGTGGTGTCACCATCTTCTACAATGCTAAACAAACTACCTTGCAACCCTGCTCTTAGAGGAAGCTTATCATAGATTTAAAAATCAGTTCATTGATTCAAGGCTGAGAACAAGACTGTTAGACTCGAATGTTTAAGGAGCCTGATTGTTTAGAAAAAAAAATTCAATGAGAATAATCTGCGCTGATTCTTCAGCCGTGTTTGGAAAACACCAAGTTCACAGAACTCCTACCTGATGCATTTTATTATCCATAAATAATAAAATCACACTTGCTTTTGAGGCAGAAGACTCGGAATTCCTTTGCCTGCGTCGTCTAGATGGACGCCGTTGTTTCTGGCCTTCTGATGATTCTCCATTGGTCTGAGGGCCTTCAGTGGCTTCAGTAGCCTCCACCTGCTTCTCCTCACCCTGCTCCCGTTTCTGCTCCTGCTTCTGCTCCTGCTCCTTGGTGTCCTCTGGAGCAGAAGTCTTATCATCTGCCGACTGATCAGGAGGTGGGCGAGGACGGAACGGTCTGAGTTAGTGGGAGAGGGTATTAAAATTCAAGCATACTTCAAGTGTCCAGGATTTTTCTAAACAAAAAAAAAAAAAAAGCCAGAGTAACACTGATATACCTGCGATACGGGCGCCAGAATCTGCGTCGTGGTGGCCTCTGCTGTGTTTCTTCACCCTCTTCAGCTACATCCTTCTGTTCCCCAACTTCACCCTGACAAAATGCAACCAAACCACCATTACAGCAGTTTCTTGTGACATTTAACCTCCAATTTCCCGTAATTCCACTGCCTCAAACTTGCCCTTTAGGAATGACTGTTTAATCAGCTGACTGCGAGTAAAATATTCTCATTAAAAACCCTCATTTTATTTTTCTTCTGCCGTCTTTTGCAAACAGATTTCCAACTGCCATCTAAGTTTACGTTTTGTGCCTGCTGCCGCGGTCTGCGGGGCCTACGGCGGCGCTGTTGTGGCCTTACTGCCCCATCCTCCACTGATCCGTCCGTCTCAGGAGTAGGAGCTTGGCCATCAGCTGGCTTGCCCAGGTCACTGGGCCGAGGGTTGCGGGGAAAGAATCGTCGACGGAAACGCCGCTTGTTTGGGGCATAGCGGCTGCCTTTAACTGGAACACCCCCTGGACCAGTCACATTGGCTGCCTCTGAACCCTGAGGGAGAGACACATGGGAATGAAAGATGATTTTCCTATCGGATTAAAAATTATATCACATTATACTTTAAAACATCCCTTACCTTAGCTGCTTCAATTACATCGAACTCGACAACTTCCCCATCTCCAACACTGCGAAGGAATTTCCTAGGATTGTTCTTCTTTATAGCAGTCTGAGGAAACATGTTTATCATCAGAAGGGGAATGGATCAATATGTGTAAATATTGAAGCTTTGATCTCACCTGATGAACAAAAACATCTTCTTTAGTATCATTTCTGTAAGAAACACCTTAATGTTAACAGTGGCTAAGGATTACATTTTAACCATTAAGATACTTTCAGTTATTATCAAAAAAGGAGTACCTGTTAATGAAGCCATAGCCATTACGCACGTTGAACCATTTCACTGTGCCTTGCACTGATGTGGCTGCAACAGAATCGTATTAATATTAAAAGCAAATAAAAAAATTTCACATGAGACAAGAGGTGTGGAGGCAGTCAAAGAATAGCCTACTGTTATCTTTGGATTACTAGCAACTTAGCTAACATCAATCATTAACCGCAAGGATTGAAACCAGGTCACGAGGGAGAAGTGCAGAACAAAAACATATTTTCAAAAAAGAAAAACATCACACAAATAGCTACTCTAACTTACGCGATGAGCAGCCACTTAAAAATAAATTAATAAATAAATAACTATTTTAATTGGTACTTCTGCCATTTAGCAAGATGATTTGCAGCTGCGAGAGGGCACGCGCGACAGTTGATAGGACTAAATTTAGGTCAAATGGTCATACCGTCAGGTTAGCAAGCTCTTCAGTTTCCATCTTAACTTGCGCAAAATTTAATAAACAAACAGTAGACTACCATTTTATTAACGGTAAACAAAGTTTTTTTTTTAAAAAGTCACTTTTTAAAAATCGATTTAATTTTTTTACCTTGTCAAATAAATACTTGCCATAATGGCGTCCATATAGGTCAGGGTCTTGGCATTTTTGGTTTTAATAATTCCTATAAAACAAGCATTAAAGACTTGTACAGCACGTGTTACTCACAAAACCCGAAACATACCATGGTGTCACCGTGTCTCATTGTGATCCGCTGATTCATTGCTTTACATTGATTTGGCTGCCAAATAACTTTCACACATGTCAGCGAGTCAAAAATGGAAAGTGTCATGTCAAACCAAGCCTTTAATTACTGATTAAAACTAATTATACCTACCTATGACTTTCCTCTCGGGCTGCGGTTTCTCATCCACCGGTACCGGGGGTGGAGGGCTCTGCAGCTCGACGTCAGTCATGCTCGCTGTCGGATGACTCTCGTATCACTGCTCAATCCCCTCCCTCCTGCTCCTCACGAAACTTTTCTACCCACAACGGCTAAGTTTTTATCCTGCCATCCCCTTGGGTTGCCACACGGAAGCCGCGCCCTCATTGGTTTCACAAGAGCTCGAGCTTGAATCTGATTGGCTATGTGAGGTCGGCAATTGGGAGGGAAAAATTGACAGGTGGAAGACAGGTATGACTGAGAAGTGCCTGATTTTTATTTTATTTTATTATTTTTTTAAGTACTGAAAGAGCAGGCTCTGGTGTGAAAAGTTTGAGAGTTTATGACTAGCCAGGCACAGTTTATAATGATAAATTTAATGTAAAATATTCAAGGATTTTCTCTTTGCCACGATAGGTTTTTAGACTTACTGTTTTTTTAATGATATATGACAATGTGACTAATTGTCTTTCAAGTCATTAAAAAAAGAAACATTTGCAACAAAGGTTTAAAAC
The DNA here is from genome assembly GCF_017639745.1 of Melanotaenia boesemani. NCBI lineage: Eukaryota > Metazoa > Chordata > Actinopteri > Atheriniformes > Melanotaeniidae > Melanotaenia > Melanotaenia boesemani. The sequence continues at coordinate 20,600,843 of NC_055686.1, read as the reverse complement.
AAGTCTCTCTCTCTCTCTTCATTATTATTATTATTATTTTTTTTTATTAATGATCATTTAATATTGAGAACCATAGATCCTTGTTTGCATTTTGCATGCAGTATTCTTGTCTAATCCATTGATGGAATTTGTGAAAACTGGTAATATTTTGGCTCAGATTAACATCACAGTGTGTGGTGGTAACTTGATGAAGTCTGTGTTTTCTATTTAATTTTAATATTCTATAACATTTATTTGATCAAGCTGTTGTAATTCAGTCTGCCAAGAAGAAAAATAGTTCAACATGAGGACTTTATAGATTCAGATATCAATACAGGAGGATAAATTAGCCATACAATATATAACTTTTTTCCCCCCCAAGAAATATATTTTTATCGCTAGATCAGCAAGTCCATGTGTTGTTCTCAACCTATGGCCTCATTAGAGCGACGCTGTTTTCAACCAGAATAGGTGGAAGAAAACTTTATGAATTAATCCAACATGATACACCAAAACATATTATTGCTATAAAGGATTTATATTTGTTGCGATAATTTTATTCCAGGGATATGAATATTTTTCATGCAACTGCATTTGATGGATACTTTTCTTTTCTCAGCACAGAGAGGACTTTCTGCAACTCTACATGGAGCAAATGTTCACCCCAAAATGATTTTCATAGTAGATGCAATTGCTAAAGATGTATAGGCTCGCTTTATATTATAGTTTGAACCATGTACAAATACCCTCTTTGACTTTTAAAAGGCTATCTTTGTGAAGAAACGCTCACTGTTGGGTTTATAGTCCTTTACTCTTAAATGCAACTTCATCTGACGGCAGTAATATAAATTTTATTTTCTCTTTAAGTGCAACTCACATAGGTCATTGGAGTCTAATTTCACAGCACTAAATTTAACTTACCCAGTCAGACAACAGCCAAGTGACACCATTCTCTGCACACTTGTCATAAGTCTTTTACCAGACAAAAAGATTTGAGAGTGCAGCCTAATTATTGGTTACAAAAGAAACTGCAAAAGGACAAACACACACTGACGATTCAGCAGCAGTGACACAAAGGATGAGGAAAGCTCTCAGTAACACAATTAATATATAAAAATAAACACTTGGATCATGTTCAAGATTTACTTGCACTTTCATAAATTTTTAATCTATCATGATATACTGAAATATGCAGTAGGCCTTCATCACATCTGGAGCTCTAATGGGAATGTAGAAAAAAAAGTCTCATGATAGATAAAGATGTTCAATTTGGAATTTATTTTTACTTTTATTTATTTCTTTGCTAAATCTATGTAATTATCTGTATAATACTTTACTGGGTAAATAAATGCAATTAACCGAATAAGAACCATAACTTAAGAGGTCCATGCTGTGTAAGAATGAAAAACTACGCACGCGCACAAGAAGCTTGCCGAGGTTTCTTAATGGGCATTCGTTTGGAAAGCGGCATCAAGCTGCTTTAAAGCAGTTAGAACAAGACAGGAAAAGCTGCAGCATCACCTTCAATGTAAAATTAGGTTATGTTGGAAGACAATGAATAATATTAAACCCTTTTTTTTTACATTTTAGTCATGATATTACAAACAAAATCATACCTATAACGTAGTCTGATATTAAAGCATAAAATTACATTATGCAGATTATGCAAGACTCTTTTTCTCTAGAAATCCATCTTTTACTCAATTTTTCTTTTATACCCAAGTGCCATTTCGAATTTAATGTGGTAACAGCTTCAAAACTATGAAATAAACAGCACTCTGCAGAGTAATGTAAGAACAGCTTTTAATATTTCTTATCTAAAATTATTAGACTTGTTTTAGATTATGATAGAAAAATGGACATGTTCCTTAGTGGTGGCTTGAAATAATCAGTAGTAATTGTTACTTCACATGCAATATCACAGCATTCCAAGTGTAGGATATTTTTCACGTTGGTTTTTAAACAGGCAACTTTATAACTTCTCTGTAATTTCATTTGTTGATCTATTTCAATCTTACTCATAAGGCAGATTTAGTTTTGTGTTTTAATTAAGCCAAGTCATTGTTGTATACAAAATAAAACTTTATTAATTTAATTTAATCTTCATTAACAGGATCTTGCAGAACCTCACAAAAAGCTGTTGGAGAACTATTGCATTTAAATCATGGAAACATCTAAAAAACCACAGACCAGCCCTCAGGGACTGGAGTTGGCGACCCCTGCATTTGGGTGTTCTGTCACCGATGATAGCCGCCAGGTTTGTTGGGGTTTAAGTGTGGGGATTTAGGCAAGTTTGGCTTGAGAAATTGGCACTTTTAGCCACATTCAGCTAGGAGTGGAGCAGTGTTTGGTAATGTGATATTATGATTATTCGGAACAAACAGAATTGATTAAGTATTAACTATTCAACTGGGCCTGGCTTATTAGATTTTGATAATTGTAGGCCCAATCCAGAAAAGAAATTAAAGTTCTTGAAATAGCCTGTAAACTATATTTTCTTTCTTTTTTTAACCATTTCATTTACTTTTTATTTGATCTCTCACGACTTCACAATAACACTGTAATAACTTTATATTTCTGTGGGACATTTATTGTCACAGGTCCAACAGGAAGTCGTGCTCTTTTATGTTCTTTTCTTTTGGTGTGTCCGCTGTGTCCGGGCGGTGGTGGGGAGCTGGATGAGGGAGAGACAGGGAAGGTGGAGTGTAGGGTACAGACAGTACATATACGTAGCGGGGTGCAGGGCTTTGATCCTTTTCGGCCCGGTGGCTGACTTTATCGGTTGCATAGCTCCATAGGAGGTAAACAGTTATCTTGATTGCACACAAAGAGAAGAGGAGAGTCGAGTGGGAAGGGTTGGAATGAAAGAAAAATAAAACAGATAGCTAAAAGCTAACAAAAAAAGAGAAAGCGACACCGCAAACGAGCTACCAAGCAGGGAAGAGACCCGGCCAGCCAGACGACCAGTTGACACGGACATCGAAAGGCAGAGAGGAGGAGGAATTAAAGGGAGAAAGGCTGACAAGTAACACAACAGAGGATACCCATTATCGCTAGAGTAAGTTCCTTATCAAAACATCCAATAGACGGGGCGTGTTTGCGCCTGAGCAGATGAGTTATCCCATGCACATGTCTGTCTGAAGCGATGTTATGACATATTCTCCCTTAATTGTCAGGTTTAGCCTACCAGAGGACCACCTGACCATCCAGCGAACTGTTCCAAGTCCTGTTGGGAGTTTTGTACTCCTTTATTAGCAAAAATTGAAAAACACAAGATGTTTGTTCGCCTGCATCATCATTTCAAGTTTTTGAACCCTTTCAAGAGTTTGCTCTATTTAACCATTTGACTGGTTTCGCTTGCTCTTAAAACACATGCTCCCGGCTGCTAGTCATCCCTCAACTTGATTGGACAGTCTACTGTCTCGAAGCGCTGGCATTTGAGTATTAGCTTAGTCATTATTGTACAGTAGCGGGCCAAAATTCAATCATTTCCACTCCTGTGGGCGTGTAACTGGCCGACCCGGGGTTGGAATAATCTCAGAGGTCCCTGTTATTATCACGAGGGGTTAAACTAAAGTCATTAAATGTTGTCATTTCGCATCGGAAACTTGAGTCTCTTCACAGGGAGGACCTCGGCCCGAGAGTAGTCTGCGCGTACGGATGCGGGGACACATGTTACCGCTGACGGGCCGTGGCACGCTCAGTACGCAGTCAGTAGGCCGCAAACAGACCCGTCTTCGCAACAATGCGGACGTACTTTACAACAGTACCCAGGGGTGTGACTTGCCGCATGTTAGCTTAAAGCATGTAAGGATTTAAGATGAGGAGGCGGTGAAATTAGCCACGCACAGAGACGTCTGTTGGAAGTTTGATTTACTGGTTATTAACACGCATTAGCGGCACCGGTTTAACGTTTCACCAGGAGACTGTTCACCCTTTTTAGAAATTAATCACAAAAAGTTGTGTTGGTTCACTTGTTTTCTATAAGTAACATTGTTTATAGAAATAAGTGTGTAGGTTTAACTAAAGTAAAAGTGTTTGTTTTAGTTAACGGTCACTAACATGTCCTCGTGGCAGGTAGCCGGGCAGCAGTACCAAGATTAACAAGTAAAAATAAACTCTAGTGGCAACCAAATTGTACATTGTGGCATTTAGTTATTCGTTATCTATTCAACAGTATACTTCAGCCATGTTTCTATTGGTATATTAATCTCATTGGCATTGAATGAAAGTCGTTCCCTCTGCTCCTCCAACTTTAATTGGACTCACCATTTCCAACTTGTTCTGCTGAGATTTTGGCAGATATTCACCAAGCAGTGCAGTCTGCTCTCTGTCATCCTCAAGAAGGAGCTGAAAGCATCACATCACTGTTAATTCAATATCCTTTAATAATTTTCCCATCGATTAGGCAAAAAGTCTGGAATCAGATCTAAATGTTGAATTTCACATTTTGAAGCTACTGTGATCTCAAAAGAGAGCAGGAGCATTAGTAGATGCCATAGCAACAGTCTTTAATAAAACAATGGCAATAGAAAAAAGGCAGGGTATTGGAAAGCTTGAAATAAAACCCTAATCCACTCATCCAGTTTGGATGTGCGAGTTCATCATAGGAACAGAGCATCAATATGTTTTGGTTAACACATAAAGAACAAAAATTGTGTGTGCCTTTTCTTAACCAGCAGGCATGGCAGATGCAGAGCTGGACTTCCAGACAGGGGATGCAGGAGCATCCGCCACCTACCCAATGCAGTGCTCTGCCCTGCGCAAAAATGGCTTTGTTGTGCTGAAAGGCCGCCCCTGCAAGATTGTTGAGATGTCCACCTCAAAGACCGGCAAGCACGGTCACGCTAAGGTCAGTAAATCACCGATGTGCTGTGACACCGTGTATGCAGATGATCAGACTTCAGCAACAAACATTTTTTGAACTAACGGGGGAAAGAAAAGCCAGTTGTTGTGCCACTAATTCATAGCTAAAACAAAGAATAATTCTTTCTAATATGGAAACTTTTTCTTTGAATGTCATTAGGGAAGAGAAAGACAGAGGAGAAGAGCCAGCGAGTTATCCATGTACTCTCAATCCAATCAATTCAGTCATTAATATTAATGCACATTAATGGAGACTCTCAGTACAGAAATATTACTGTGTTTCTGTTTGGCTACAGTTTTCATCTTCATACTTAAAAAGATATGCTGAAGAAACTCAATCAAAACAAGAGTTATGATTTGTTGAGTCATATGTTTGTTTGTTTTTTCCTCTATACTTAAATCTTTCCTCTTGTTTTGTACTATTGCAGGTTCACTTGGTTGGTATTGACATATTTTCTGGTAAGAAATATGAAGATATTTGTCCCTCTACCCATAACATGGATGTCCCCAACATCAAAAGAATGGATTATCAGGTGAGACAGATGAGGTCCACATTTACAGCGTTTGCTCAAGTTAAAAAAATCTGCTCCAGTCTGAAATCACATTGTTCCTGCTGAGTCTCAAAACCACCAGCTTTACCAAGAAACTATGTCAAGTGTTGTGTAAATGATGTCATTCCAAAGATCCAGGCCTTTTCTTTTCCAGTATAAGGTTATGAGGAGTATATTATTTGTCCATACTTGAAAATTATACTCATTATGCAGCAATTTAGAAATTAGGAAATTCCTTTGAATCTGAAACTTTTGGAAACATAAGGATGTAAAGACAGAAGAGCAGCAGGCAGCAACTACCAAAGGGACACTACTAATTCACTTTATTATATCAAATTATTATACTACTATGTGTTTTAAGCAATGCAGTAAACTGCAAAGGACCACCCACACCAAGAACAATAACTAAAGCAAAGACTTTAAATAGACGGTTAATATAATACCACATAAAGGTAGAAGAAAACAGTGTAAGACAAAAACTGTTTTTCTGCAAGCTGGTTCTTCAGAAATGGTGAGAGGAGACTAGGGATGTAATGCCTTTGCAATAAACAACAACATGCATTTTTTCCTGATTTAGAGAAGACCGTCTTAAAGGGTCACACAGGTGCAGTGGTGAGTGCATGCGTCTGCATTTGTTACAAGGCACAATGCAGCATGATTGGTAGAATCCAACTTTTTAAAGAAATGTGTAAAATGCATGAATATAAATAACATCACCTAACGCAGGGAGAGAAGAACAATGTACAGTTTTCTTTCTGGCTGCAAAGGGAAATCACTTTTTTTTTTAAATAAAAAAGCACAGTTTAGGTCTAACTCTGCCCCTGCAGCCTGGAACAGCTTACAAACTGACTCAAAACCGTAGGAGCTGATCATTAAAAATGTCTTAAAGTGCTGGGAGGCTGACTCAGTAGGTGTCTGTAACTGCTTGTCCAGCTTACTATGCTTTCTGTATTCTATTGCCTCGTAGATTTATATTTTATTTGTTTTGTACTGTATGTTTTATGTTTGTTTTTTGAATGGTTGAACAATTCTTGTCTGTGATGAAAAATGGACTGCTGCTGTCTTGGCCAGGGCTGCCTTGAAAAAGAGATTTTTTCCTTTATTTAACCAGGATATTTTGTAATCTCAATGGGACTTTCCTGGTAAAATAAAGATTAAATAAAAAAAAAAAACAATTGTCAACATGAACAATAAAAGATAGTTTCCTTCAAGTTGTATGCTGAGATATTTTTGGAAAGTGATTTGTGGAAGTCTTACATTTTTTTAAATGCAGTACTGCTGGGCAGATTTTTACGTTCTGGCGACCCCTAACGAAGGCCAGTTTGACATCCCTCTTGCATCCCGTATCTTCTTTGAGCTCTCTCCAGCCAGTAAAGGTCACTCTGACGTTGACTCTTGTTTTACCTCTTATGCTGTCACTTTCTGTCTTTCTTTTTCTCACTTCTGCTTAAATTTCTTTACTGAATAAGCCATGGTGTGTGTCCAAAATGGCCAATTTGTTGATATTGATACAGCTGTGAAGTGCAGTTTCTGAGCCTGCAGGGTGGGCCATCAAAACAAGTCAGAAGCAGAGTTTTAAAGATGGAAACTTTTTGCTTTAAAGTCTATTTAAAGTTCAACAGTGAGAGCTTCAGTGATTGAAAAGTTTCCTGCAAGAGCTCTGAGCTTGATCAAAGAAGATGCCACTATATAGTGTTCAGTTAAATTGGTCGACAACTACAAGGACAACACTGGTGGCAACTGAGGTCATTGGGATAACTTTTGAAGCAAAATAATATAAGATTAAAAAAAGGATAGCTAATGAAAATACACTAAGACGGACAGCGTCCTGGCTGTGCTACACAGTTTATCATTCATATTTATAATAATTAGTCATTTATAGATGTCCTGTTTGAGTTTCTGAGTACTTCTTTTTTTGTGATGTAATTGATTAATTACATTTAATTTATCCCAGAGATAACTTGCAATGTTGCAGTAGGCTTTTTTTTTTTTTAAATAAAAACAACAATAATAATTAATTAGAAGAATATATTGCCTTGTTCCAGAGGGACAGGAATGATCTCTGATACCTTTGTATCTTGCATTGGCCTTGACGAAGCCTCACACTGAACACACTGTTGTTTCCTCACTGTGCTGCTTTGAGGAGGTGAAGAATCGTCTATTATTTGCAGCAGCTTGTGCAGCATTCTTCTCTGAACAATCAGCTCCAGCAGCTCCAGAATTCTCCCCAGCACAGAACCAGCCTTCCTAAACAGTTTGTTCAGTCTCTTTATGTCCCTGACTCTGATGCGGCTGCCCCAGCAGATGGCTGCAAAAGCTGACTGCACTTTCCACAACATACTTAAAACATAAGATATGCAACATCTTGGTGCAGACAGTGAATGATCTTAGCTTCCTTAAGAAGTAGAGTCTACCTCTTCTCTTCTTGAAGATGCCTCTGTGTTGCAGTCCCTGTCTAGTCTGTTGTCTAGCTGAACTCCTCCACCATACCTTATTCCTTTTAAATCACCAGGCTTTGCACAAGGCTGTCACCTATTAATCATTCAGTTAATGTGATATGAGGCAGAACACTAGACATAGAAAGAGCATCAAATTATTTGCAACCCACTGTGAAGCTGTGACAGGTGCAGGTGTTTTTTTCAAGTGTAGTCTTTATTGATGTCATCTTTGACAGGATCTAGGTTATTAAACTGATAATGAGTCATATAAAAGTATGAATAACATCTTAAAATATTTTTCTAACTCTTACCTTTTGTAGTATTTCACAAATCCACAGTTTTCTGGTATTAACCTGGAAATCATAGCGAATGTTTACCCAACATTAATGCTTATCATTCTTGTTGTCTTGTTGTTTTAAAGTCTTTTCATCTGCTTGTTCTTAAAACTGAGTAGCCAAACAGCTGATTGTGATGTGTCCTTTTGTAAGTACACATCCTTGGTTGAGTTAAAACATTACAGATAGCAGGAGAAGGTTTATGTAATATGCACGTTGTTATAAATCAAAAGCAACCTTTTACAAAAGTGTGTAAAATCGGATCTAAAAGACAACAGGCTGAACATGTAGCAGACATTTTTACATGGCACTGAAGCAAAATCACAAGTGAAGTCCTAAATAATTAAATGAGTAATGCCTGATGGTGTAGTTTCAATGTCCAGCTATTGTTGTTGTTAGTGCACCATCCCTGATCTGCCTTATGTTATGTTCTGTTTGCTTGGAATTTCTTAAGTTGATGCAGTCAGCAACAACACTTAACAACAACACATGCAGTATTTTGTGCAGGCACACACTTTTGCAACCCATCTGCACATATAAAGCTGGGAAGTATGGGTGTGTATGACTGATTTAATGAAACTAAAATAGTAAAAACTCATGTTAAAAAACAACATGTTACTGTAGCGCTCATCCCAGTTGATTTGGTTTGAAGCCATCTTTGATTTTTAGGTCAAGGTTGGTGAGGATCCTCTGACTTTTTAAAACTGAAATCTGCCTCTGAGAGATGTGATAACCACAATAATTGATCATTTGTGATAAAAATTCCTTTAAAATCAGAATATATCTTCATCTTTGTAAAAACCTGCCCTTTGACAAACACCTGACAAAAGCACCATTTTGATAGTTCTGCTATATTAGCTGTTACCAGGTGCTCATTTTGACATTGTGATTCAAAGATATGCACAAACACTGTGTTTTATGCACTGTTAACAGTTTAATTCAGGTTATTGTAGCTGTCGCCCATCATTGCAGTTTCATGAGGTTTTTTTTTTTATCTTTCAGTTCTTTTATTTTGTTTTTTTTGTTGTTTCTGTTACATGAAAATGGATTGTTTTGGCTCTGTCACAGCTGTCATCAGTCTTGTTTTCAGAGAAAAGCCTTTTCAGTTAACCTGGTGGCAGTTCAGCGTGTCAGTGGCCTGGGTGAATGACTCTCCTGAGTCAAAAGCAGGAAGCATCATAAGTATAGAGATGGGGAAAGGAAAAGAAAAGATGACAAAAAGAAAAGGTTAATGTCACACGTTCAGAGAATCCAATTGATGTAAACAAAGAAAGAAAGAAGTTAAATAAAATGGTCAGTGCATGATGGTGTGGTGGTTAGCATTGTTGCCTTGCAGCAGGAAAGCTCGTCACTGGGTCCTTTCTGTGTAGTTTGCATATTGTATATTTTTCCTGTGCACGCATGGGTTCTTTCTAGATTCTATGGCCTCTTTACAAAAAAAAAGAAAAAAAAATTAAGTGTGTTACTTTAATTGGTGATTTTAAACTCAGTAGAAGTGCGTGTGAGTGGTTATTTGCCTTTGTGTTGGCCTACTGATGGACTTGTGATCTGTCCAGGTTGTACCCGTCCCTCACCTGACAGCAGCTGGTGTATGCTGGGATTTCCTGTTCTTATTGTGTAAATAAGAAGCTGTTTGCAATATCAAACCCATTATACACTGAAATGGAGAACCTGAAAGAAGGTATTGAGTTTAACACTGCTGGTCAAACAGTATGGACTCAAACATGATGTAGTAGAAGGGTCATTTTCCTTGGATCATTGAAGCCAGTGTTCCCATACAGCTATACATGTCAGGATGCTCATGTTTGCAGGTTCACTAATCAGTCGCAGCCTCGACTCTGATATATGACAGTGGAAACAATTCAACAGGGCAGAGCTGAACAAGAATACTGTAAATAGTCTGTGTAATGAAGACTAGATTTTAATTTAATAGAGCAAAGACGCTGTAAGGACCATGCTTCCAAGTGATTTATCATTCTGATTATTATTTCTCTCTCTCCACTTCCAGCTGATTGGGATCCAAGATGGCTACCTATCCCTGCTTCAGGACAGTGGGGAGGTGAGAGAGGACCTTAAGATTCCCGAAGGAGACCTGGGAAAAGAAATCGAGAGCAAGCACGAAGCTGGAGAGGAGATCCTGGTCAGTACTGCCTCAGTGACCACTCTAATATGCTGTTTATATATTTACAAAAAAGTAAAAAAAAAAAAAAAAAAACCCGTTCTTATTACTTCTTGCTTTTCAGATCACTGTTCTAAATGCAATGGATGAAGAAGCTGCAATTGGCATCAAAGCCTTTGGTAAATAAGCCACTGCAGGTAAATACAGAGCTGCAGCTGTTCTCTCACCCCACAACTACCGCTTGACCCAAGCCTGCCCGAAGAGGAGAGTGTTATGTAAAATTATGTATGTGTGCGTGTGTCCGGGTGTTGCACCACAAGCCACCAGCATGTGCCATGCCAGTTCAGTGTGTGTGATGTCATGTTCTGCAGCAAGGGGAAGGCAACTCCAGCCGTCATGTTCCAAGGCTGTTACTGAGGTTTGTCATTCAGATTGGACATTTAGTATATCAATCACCATTTTAAGTTGTTAATATTTACATTTCTGTGCATATACTATACTGGAAATATCTGTATTTGTCATATTAATGCATAGCTTAATTATATTTTTATGTATATACATGTTTGAATTAGGCATGTAGTGATTAGGTGATATTTTAACATATACATCTGGCAGAATGTAACATATCAGTTGAGCAGTGTGCCACTGTGGATTTGCCTACCCCTTAATATACTTTCTCTTTCATTTGAACACTTTTATGAGCATGTGTAATATTTTATGTAGCACGATGGAATGAGAGCTTACTGTATGGTTCATATTGTATTTTGGAGCAATGTTCCAGTTTTTTCTTCAGTGGGTTGCACTTCATTTTACAGCCTCATCATAGACACTTTGTCCTGTACTCCTTTTTCCTAAGAAACAGCTTGTAAATCTGTTAGGCCAAACTGTTTCATGCACTTTGTTTTCTATTCTTCACCCTCAAACTGTGGGCTGTAGAATTAAGTGTCCACAAAATATGTGCTTAAAGATGTTGTGCAATGTTGACTAGTTAAAAATAATCAACAAAGAACTAATTAAAATATGGTTTCTCTCATGTTTTATTCAAGCATCTTCCTTTTGTAGTTCCTGACTTCCCTCCTCTTTCTTGTTATTCCTCCCCTTCCCTTGTAATTCTGTTTCAGGGGCAAGCGTGATGCACTGGACCTGGGGAAAAGGAGGGGATATTGCATCGCCAATGCTATTCGCCCTCTTTTTTTCCATCTGTTTTTAATATTTTGTCCTTCACTCTACTTTTTGATCCTTCTTTGGGCTCAGTTGGAGAACTTTAATAGTTAATTGGAAGCAGTAAAATAGAAGGAGAAAAAAAAAGTTCTGTATGTATAGTATATGCACATAATCTAACCTCGCCTGAATTCAGGCGTGCAGGTGACAAAGCTAAGTAGTGGGACGCCATTTAGGTTTCAGTTGGTCAACAAATATTCTGTAGCTGCCCCCCTTTAAGGGCAAGTTGTTTATAATGTCCCAACTGGGTTTTTTTTTATTTTTATTTATGTTCCTAATATATCAAGGGCTTCAACTCTAGATCTGCAGTTCTGTTGAGGCTTGTTCAGCAGGTGCCATGCAGGACATGACTTGATTTTGTATTTCTGCATGTCACTATTCCTTTAACGAGCCCCTCTCTCTATTGCTTTAGCACCAGAAACTTGTCTATTAAACTAAGATTGCCAAGACGGAGCAAGGTTCTACTTTCTGCGACCTGAAAGCTCATAAATTTGGCAAAGATCTAAAGATTCCTAAAGGCCTTTAATGAAATGTATTCAATTCATTTGTTTAAAGATCTTGACAGAAACCCTCACTCAGCTGTTTGGAGAAACAACTGGAGTGTTACTCAGTTCGCTCACAAACTTTGATTCCAGGAAGATGACTTATGGCAGTTTGTGTTTATACATCCAGTCCAAACTTCTGCAAAATGTTTCCATGGCCAAAAAAAAAAAAAAAAAAAAAGAATAAAGATTACACAAACTTGATGTGGTTTATCTTTTATTAAGCAACATTTATGCAAAAGCTTAAAATTACAACAGATCTAAATTTGACTTATGAACAAATTTTGGATTTGTGGTAACCAAGGTAAGACACAGTTTAAGTCTCAGAAGTGTTCATCAGTGTGTGACCAGTAATAAAATTAATTTATTTACATATTTGATAATGAACAACTAAAGTTAAAAAAAAAAAAAAAAAAAAAGTTTTCTATATTCTGGATTTTTCAGTGAGAAGTCATCACAGACACTAGTGTGACTGAGAACATGAAAAGGTAGTGGGTCATGAAGTTATCAACAGATGCACACTCTATAATGGCCTCAGCATATGCAAAACATCCTGTTTTTCCTCAAGTAATAATATTTATTTGAAAGTGTGGAAAAAAATGGGGTTTTAATGCTCAAAGAAGCACGCAAGGTTGAGACCGGTCTATAACTCATTACTAAAGTCTAAACTCATGAAAACATACTGTACAATGAATAAAACAAATCATATGGCATAATCCAACAAAAGCCTTTTTTTTAATATATATAAATCCGTTTAGATGTCCTGTTAGATGTCCAACAGAATGTCCAGACTTTTGAAAGACTGAAAATGGCTGAGAGTTACTTTCCGTGGTGGTAGAACCTCTGCCCACTCTGGCTGTGGGAAAGGAAGCTGTGACGAGGGGCACTCTGTGGAGAGCTCTGGAACGGGGCCTGACATTAGAAAGATACATGATCAATTTTCTTTTTCTTAAACAAAAAAATTATAATCCCAACATTGCAGCAGCACAAAAAAAGTCTAGCATCAGAAGGCATACAACTACAAATTTAAAGACTGAAACTGTGTTAATTATACCGAAGCAGAAGAAATGTTACGTTGCTAAATCACTTTGTGAATGAACTACTTTCCCCACTTGGGTGAAAACTGAGTGGAGTTAAGAGGTAAAAAAGGACAGCTGCTTTTATCGAGTTTTCACCTTAGCTGTAGGGATCTGGACCATGGGTGTGGGCAGCAGGCCTGGAGCAGAGGGATGCATGGCAGATGGATGCATGGGCCTCAAACCACCCTGAAAGGAAAGAGATGGAACAAAAATGCTGCAGTCAGTCATCAGTTTCTGTCCCTGACAGGTGAGCAGGTTCAGTCTTACGAAGCCCATATTTAAACATGAAATATAGTAATTAAGACAATAAAGATCATGTTTTTCAACTGCTGCAGCTGTCAATCTGCATGTGTCTGCAATCAGAAAATGACACAAACCTGATCTGCACATGAGGGATGGCTGAAGAATACTTAAGAAAATCTAAAAGTTTTCCAATCAACCTAAAAGCAGAATTCAGGCCATTTGGGAAAATAAGCTCCAAGCTGACAAATCCTAGATAAGAGTAGACATGTAGACATGTGGTGGGAGTGAAGCCTTTAACTGGGTGTGAAGCATTGTGGAGGTAAATGCTGCATCGCTATCTCTCAAGCTGATTCAGCTATGAACTCTGGATCATGCTCTTGATCAAAGAGAATAATTTGAAGTCTTAAGTCCAATTACTTTAGTAGCTTTTCAAAATGCTACTCAGCACACTGGCAAATCCAACAATTAATAAATTGGGAGAAAGTATTATTATTGGAATGGCCATGTTGGATCTAAAATGGCAGGATGATAAAACTGTCAATATCTTGCAAGTGAACTAGTTTACATTATGGAATAATAGCCTCCAGAGTTTATAACTTTTCTTGTGGTATTGTTCACGTCTACCGCCTTTATTTTAAGACAGTGTTGATTAAGCTTGGTTTTCTTATTTAAATGTGTTAGAGATAAATACATAACCATCAACTTGCAGGAGGCACAGCAGCATCTAAACATAAAGTCTTACAGCATCAGTGAAGCCCGACTGTTGGTTGGCATGTTCCAGCTGCTTCTGCAGGGGTATTGATGCTCCAGGGATGTATCCTGCAGGAAACAGACACATTTCCATTTATCAGACATTTGTGATTCTGTGATGGTGGAACAAAGCTCATTTCTGAACACCTCAACCATGACTAACGCACGCTTACCTGTTCTACTTGTACTTTTGGCCATTTTGAAGTAGTTTATCATTTAAAGCATTCAGAGGTGAAAGCAAAAAGAAAAAAAATCCTTAGCCTGAACATTTTGAAGGTCTTCCCTAACGGACACCGCGATAATTGATCTGACGTTTCAGCACAATTATTATTATATATTAACAGAACACATTCCACCTTTTACCACAATAATGTCCACAACTATTTCAATATTATTATTTTTTTTCTCTAAATTGCTTACAAGCAAAAAACTTTCCCAATTTTAAAATGTTTAAGAGATTATTTAAGAAATGACCGTGTTAACCACTGACCTGTCCTTTGGCAGAGCCAGAGTTGTGGTTATGGTACAGCAATATAAAAAAATGTTAATAGTAATACTCCATGTGACTACAATATCGTCCACATGTGTAATGCTTTTAATATCCAAAAAAAGTTTTCCAAGTTGTCAGTGACAAAGGGAATATACTACTATACCCTGACCATGTTTATTATGTGTTGCAGACCAGCTCAACACACCTTTCCTACGCAGACTCAGGCTGTTTGGGATCCGACCTGAGTTCATGCTCATTGTCTATAATGCTCTTCTTAGTATAATCACCAGATACGTAATGGCTGCATGGTTTGGCATATTAACAGTTGAGTCTAAATCTAGAAAGTAACTGGGTCAAATAATCAGTATCCAGTAGGTGTTCAGTACTGGGACGCCCCAGTACAGTCAAGTCAGCCACAGAAGCTGACGTCAGATGAAGGAACATCCACCACTGATCAATACATCCGATTTGACTTCTATTAAGTCTGACAAAAGGCTGAAACTGTGACATGTCTGACAATTAAGTTTAACCATCACTCATTTACAGAATGATACATCCAGACCACGACTGTAGCAGCAGTGAAATATTTCTATATGTTTTTCTAATTCAGCACTGAAAAAAAATCATTGGTTGTTTTTCCAAATTTAACATCTGATGATCACTTAAGTTCTAATAATCAGATACTTATTAATAAAATCTAGGCCTTTAAAAAGATAATAAAAAAAATATCATTTGAGCCACACTTTTCCTGGTTTGTGCCCCTTCCTGGCCCCCTCATTAAAACCTTTCTAGACCAAACCCTGCATATAAACCCTTCTATAACCACCTGGTTAGAGAAGGGTCCTGCTCTGATTTGTATGTCAAAAACTGTTCAAAATTTCCCTTCACCACATTCATGGCTCCTAAAAGGTAAACCTGCCTATCCAACATCTGCACGGCACCAATGACTTAGAGAAGACATCCCGTTGTTTAATCCTGACACTCACTAGATATCTGAACCTAATCCATCTGTGTGTATAATGACCGGTAGATTTTACAGCTGTGCCACCAGCAAACCCCAGCTAATAATGAAAAGAATATAAAATAAATGCAAACTAAAAGTTATCTAATTGAAATGGGCTACCGTTTTAAGTAAACATCCTTCTAGTTTCCTCCTCCTCAGAACAAGCTGAACGATAAACTACAAAAGAGACACACTGGGACAAAAAAGCTGATCAGCTGATTCAAGGAGCAACAGGAGAGGGAGGAGGAAAGGAGGGAGTCACACAATGGTGGGAAAGTGTTTGGAGAACAGTAACGGTTAAATGATGGCTAAGGTTGAGAGCCAGAAGTCTCATCCAGAAGTTTTTTTTTCCTTTTAAAACATGTATCCTGCATTTTTTCCTCCCTGACGCTCAACCCTGAGCACTGGTACATAAGGGTGGTAAGAGTGGCATGATTTACCTGGCTGGGAGGTAAAGTGACTGTGAACAGGGTAACCAGCCTGCTGGTGAGGGAGATACTGCATTGCTTGAAATGCAGATGGACCTGGAGGGAAAAAAAGGATTTCTACATGACGCATTTCCATTTTTGCCCAATTTTCTATAAATAAAATGTTCCAATGATCTGAACACTGAGATCCTTGCAAATGATTGTGTATAAATTTGTGATAGTCCATAATTCTTACCTCTGATCTGAGAGCTACTAGCAAAACTGACTGGAACAGAGGGTCCAGGTGCATAGGTGGAAGGATGCTGGGACGGGGCCACTCCATAGGGCTCGTGGACCCCTTGGCCTCCACTGAACTGCCCATGCTCTGCTGAGCCTGAGCTGAACCCAGGAGTCTGATAATGACGAGCCTAACGAGAAGATAAGATAAATACACAACTTTTCTATATTAAAGAACACTGTAGTAGCACTAGCATTCAAAGGATATTCATGGTAGCTCTCATTTAATTTCCCTTAGCATTTTACATGTTTAATGACCTGTACTGCCACATGTGTGCATCAGCTGGCAATAAAAAAAAAAAAAAAAAAGAATAAAATTGTACTTCTTAGTCTAATTTTGTTCATCTTATTTTATAGTATGTGCAATTCGATTTCTTGACAGAACATATTTAAATTAGTGCTGGGCACGTTAACGCAACACTTAATTAACGCTGTCAATTTTTTTAATCGCGCGTTAAGTTTTTTTTTTTTTTGCATGTGAGCTTTCAGCAGAGGAGTCGTTTGTTTGGGTTCATGAGGAGACATCATCTGTATTTACACATTTTTTTCTGACTTTGTTTTCTTAACTTTTGTTGGTGGTCATAGAAATGGTTTTGCTGAGCTGGTAGCTGAGATTCTGGACTTTCTGTGGATACCACACACGTTTATAGTTACATCTACAGACCTGATGCTACACCCAGAAACAAGATGTTAACCCCTTAACTCCCGGTAGCGGAGGCTGCAGGTGCAGTCAAGCTAAAAACGAAAGTTTAGAGAACTTATAGGCCAAAAATTTGGATAATGAAGCACTGAAAGTGCATTGATAGAAGTTATTCTGCATATTGTGAATATTTCTCTCCTCACCATCTAGAAGCTGTGAGATTCTAATCCTGCTTTCTGTCTGTTCACCTGATGCTGATATTCATCACATATTGTTCTTTCTGTGTTTAGAAGGAAGCAGCTTCACAGTTTAAATTCATCCTGCTGACTTTTTACCTTTTAGTTAGTAAATCCTGAATATTTCATCCTTCTTTCTTGTAAATATTAGATTTTATAAATGAAGAAATATTTTAACTGTTGCTGTTTAAAGAGAAAACTGCTGCTAAACCTGTTTATGTGTTTAGTGCAGGGGTCTGCAGCCTTTCCAATCCAAAGAGCCATTTTTCAGCCAGCTAAATAAAACTCCTTTAGAGCTGCAAATGTTACGAGACTTTTCAAAAAGGCAACTTAATATATATATATATATTTTCCAACCTAATGACAAGAAATATTTTTAGCCACATATTTAGAGGCATTGTGGAAGGTCCAGAAAGCCACTTGCAGCTCCAGAGTCGCAGGTTGGAGACCCCCGATGTAGTGTTAGAAAATCAAATTTTACTGCATTCTCTTTATATAGCCGTAGGCCTTCTTTTAAAGGAAAGAGACATTTCGCGCGTAACAATGCATGTCATGTGATTAATTTGAAAAATTTTAATCGTTGCCCAGCATTACTTTAAATATAACTAAAAATTACTATAAATACTTAAATCTCATGCTTTCTTTGTAAACAGTGAATCTGAATAGCGATTTAGTACATAACTGAATCAGACAATACTTTAAATTCACAGCCCCAGGAAAGAAACAGATATGAAAGTTTTAAGCGCTTAAATGAAAAACCTTTACGTACAGGGATCACAGCAGCTGGGAACAACTGCTTGCTTCGTTCTCCGAGCAGAGCACCAGATCGACTGTGGCTTACTGGGCTTCCTGATACAAGAAAAGAGGAAAATGAAGTATCTAATTAAATGAATGTGATAAACGAATTCTAATAATTTCTAACATTGGTTTGGTGATCTCACCTTGAATACTGAGAAGGTGCTGTCCTGCATGCATAGGCAGACTGGGCTGGTAACTGGCTGATGTCAGTGTAGTGATATCACTGTAAAAATGCAAGTGCCTTCAAAGACAACTGTAATACACATGAAATAAAAAAAATATAATAATAATGGTTTTAACATAAAAATGACTACCTCTGCTCCTTTCTGCGTCGCTTTTCCTCCTCGTGAAGAACTTTCTTGAGCTGTAAAAAAAGTTGATGTTTCTCTTCTTGAAGTCCCTGAAGTTTTTCCCCCATCTTCATCACCTGATGTTTGCATTTGGATAGGAAATTGTGAAATATGCAAAGGGATTGACATATCTGCTGTTTCACATTGTTGATTTCAATGAAAAATTTGGGCTAAAATATAAATTTGAAAGTGGAAACAGACTACAACATCAAACTAGACTGTGTGTGGTTGTTAACACTTTTCCACAACCTGCTCTTTGGTTTCCTCTAATGACATCCTCTCCTCAATTTCCTTAGTCCTCTTTCTCTCCTCCTCTTCCTTCAACTTTTGCTCCATCATTTTATCCACCTCCTCCTCCTCTGCAAAATTATATACACAATATTCAGAAAGGGGAAAACTAAATTTGGTTAAACCTTGTGAAAAACAAACAAGAGCCTAATGTAGAAATACTTATTTTTATAAATGTGTAGTACAAGTTAAAGTTCAGCTAACAAGATACACAACTGAATACAGAATTTAATCATATTAACATACAAAACGGAAAAATGTGCACATAAGAGGGGAAAAACGTTGCAAAGTAGTAAAACAAAGTTTCTGCATGCTTGTCCAGCTGTTGCAATTCAACTAATTATTTAAAACTCGCTTTAGAAATGGCTTGAATTACCAGGTTCAAGCTAGTATCGGCTCAACTCTACATTCAAGTTTTGACAGACACACACTAACCTTGTCTCTTGCGCTCCCGTTCCCTCATGATGTGCTTGTGGAGGGCTCTGGCCATCGCGTTGGACAGCTTGGGTCTCTCCAACAAGGCGGGCATAGTGACAGGTAGTGGAGGTGCCAGCTATTGTACATAGAAATGTCAGTTGTGAACGCATACGAGCTCTTATGTGGTATCTAAAGTACACCTAAAGGCATAAACGATTTTGTGTATGCGCTCTAAATAATCTCGTGTCACGACCAAAGGCCTAGCCAACTAGCTGCAGTCGGCTAACTGCTAAACTAGCTTCGGCTGTTGCCCCTCCTGTTTTTGCGAAAATATTTTAGTGCAAACCATCAACAGATACTTCAGCATTTGAAATGAAGATATGTCAAGCTTAAACACGTAAACTGGCTATAAAAATATATTAACTTGTGCACGGGAGAACACATTAGCTTAACCCAATTAGCTGCTGAGATCGTAACTACGCTTTTCTTGGCATTTCAGTTATTCTTACCTTAGAAATCTTAAATACTTACCTTTATCGTTTCGTAAGTCGTTTAATTAGAATCTAACCGCCCAGCGGACTCCAGTATTTGGCTTCTTGAGTGTAATTGGTGCTGTCGACTTGTTCTAAACTTCTGGCCAAAATATAAACACAGAGGATTTTTTCTCTCTCTTTTTTCTTTTAGCCCGGGTGAAAAAAATACTACTTCCGGTGACAAAGCAACGCCCCACCCCCCGATTTGAACTTTGGGAGTTGTAGTTATGCATTTTAATTTTCCTGAACCCAGATAGGCCTGCTCCTCTAATAAAGCAAACACAAACTTCCAGAGTCCCATTTTCACGAGATTCTTATACTGTTTAAGGCCCTGTAGCAGTAACAATTTCAGACACAACATATATCAAAATCAAATCAAATTTTATTTATAAAGTGCTTTTCGTGCACAAAATAACACAAAGGGCTTTGCATACTATTATATTAAAAACTCCCATCCTTATACTGTCTTTTCACTTGATGTAGTTATAAAAAAATATATCAATCAAAATAAACATCTGACTTGACGCTGCTGTGAGGAGATGATATCTTGGGGATTAAGTCACACCAGAAGCTAGCCCACCCATGACCACAGAGGGCACCTACCACAGGAACAACCCAGATCAGGGCAGGCCGGGGTTCACACCACAACCACAGAGCAGGACCGCCTGCCACCCAGACAAGAGCAATCACCATGGCAACAACCCTGCAGACAGAGGTACGGTGTGGAAAATCCCCAGGAGGAAAACACTGGAGTTAGAAAGTAAAAATACAGATAAAGGAGTTCATATAATTGATAAAATTAAGTGAAATAAAATATAATAAATAAGTTTATAAAAAACAGTGTTCTTGGGTAAAACAAAACAATAAAAGTGGAGAGCCACATAAATAGGTGGCATTAAAAAATAGAAAAGTATATAATTAGATAAGTGAAAATCTATTAAAAAAATATGATAAAATAAATTAGATGGCCAGTACCAGAGGATCTTAGTATCTGCAAGCGTACATAATTTAAAAGGTCAGATAAATAAGGAGCCTCAAGACCATTAAGACATTTATAAACTACTAAAAGAACCTTAACATAAATAAATAAATCCTAAGCTTAAAAATCTGTTTGTGTCACTTATTCTGTTTTCTTATTAAAGTAATCATTTAAGTAACAGTTTATTGAAGAAATATTAAATTAATATACTGAATGGTCTTTAAAGCCTAAAATTATGTATATTAAGATGAGGTAACTTTGCCATTTTTCCCCAAATTTATTTTTTCCCGCCTGTGTGTGTGTGTGTATCTATGTATGTATATATATATATATATATGTATGAACTAAATTTTTATGGATTTATCTACTAGAGAAAAAACTGAGAACAGTCTCATTGGGGTACAACACTTTCGTAAGAATCACTGTGTTATTGTCTTCATCCTAACTCCAGTAGCGTATCTGTAGTGAGATATGAATGTTGTCCACTTGTCTCATTTGGTACTGAACTCAACTTTCAAAGTTTCACTTTACTACTGTGTCAATCCAGCTTCTGGTATATATTTGTCCCCTCTTCTAAATTATTTACAGAATACTTATTTTGTTGTAAAAATTTGAGAATTTCTGATTAAACTGCCGTCTTGCATTAAAGAACAGATGGGGAAAAGAAAAGAAAAATCAGATTTCCTTGCAAAATTTGAGTGGCACACGTTACCTGAGCAGCCACAAAACAGTAAGACAAACCATGCAAATATAGGAACAAAAGTTGTAGGACAACTGAGCCCGAATAGTAGGTATTCTATCTTCTTCAAGTTGCAGTGTGCAATGAAGACAAGAAGCACAAATGGATTTTCATCACATTTTATCATGTATGGTCATGAGTGGAGAGAAAGAGCCAGTTACGCAGCTGTATACAGAGTTCAAATTGTATTTGTGTTTTTTTTTTTGGTTTGTTTTTTTTTTGTTTTTTAAAAGAGACAAACTTAAAAAAAAAGAAAAGAAAAATTGCACTCAGCTTTACAATATCTTTAGAAAGTAAGCCATCTAAAATGAACAATAACAATAATTAGCACTCAACATAATAGTCTTACCACTGAAAGCAGAAGATGATTGTGTAGTCTGAATTCTATAATTACTCCTTGGGATCAAATGTGGGGCAGTACATCACACTGTCATTCACAGTCTTTTTCAAATGGGAAATCAGGGAAAGAAGAAGAAGAAAAAAAAAACAACCCATAACCTAGACAGTTCACCTTTTCCTCTAGGAAAACAACTGCTGCTAAACAGTTATCCTTCACTCTGCCAGAGACAAAACTATCTGACTTTCAACTGGTGAAAAGTATTGATTTTCTAACCTAAACTCAAAACATGCCTTTTTCCACATTACAGGCGGCAAAAATAGACACTCAGCATTTTTTTTTTGGTCAGTAAGAACTGATTTGAACAAAGATTGTTTATTTCTTCCCTTAATCTGAAGTAACTATAATTACAGCCTACCTCTAAGAAGACTTTTTCATTTCTTCTAAGTTTTTTTTTCTAGTAAGGTTTGATCGGTTATGACACTAGAAAAATAACTGGCCATGTGATTACATAATCAGAGTTGCTAACGATAAATGGAGGCAAAATACAATTCAGACTGCAGAATAATAAAGATAGATGCAAGAAAGGTGATGTACAAGAGGTGAAAGTGCATTTGACAAATTTACTCGGGGAACTCTAGGCTGCTGAGCTGGATTTAATATTTAAATGAATGAATGGTGGAGGTCTCAGAAAGGTGGGTAGTAGTTGAAGGGGATCAGATTTCCCTTTGGCTGTTCCCATAGACACTCTCATCACTGTAGGCAATGTAGAGGAAAAAGTCCTCTTCATGATGCTCCTGAGAATAACAGGAATAAAAATGTTGGAATGATATTAAAAATGCACATAGAGGCTGGCTTTAATATAAGTAGGACAAACCAAAACAACATGCTGGTTAAGACATATGACATGCGAGAGCAAACAACTCTTGCCTGATACAACAGTCCCATGGTAGCTGAGGTGGGTGGAATGACATTGTTTACAAAGAAGAAGAGTGCATCCTCTGCCCGCAAGTGGATTCTTTTCCGGATGAGGAAATAAAACTGGCCCACTGATACAAGAGAGAATATTTAGTTATAGAAAATGTTATTACAGCAAACTAATGTTTCTAAAACCATGATAAGACTTTAACAAACCGCAATTTTACCTGTCAAGTCGGACGGGACAAGGTATTTCTTCTTGTCCAGATCTCCTATTCTCGCTTTAGGAGCCTTCTCCACAATGACCTAAGAGAAAAAATGTTCATAAATAACAAAAATAATTTATAGAACTATTGGAGTGTGAGTCCTTAAGTGACACATATACAACATTTTCACAGAGCAAAGGCTATGTGTATTGAATGAGAAGATTTTGATTGTATGATTCACCTTTTTCAGAAAAGGGATCTGAAAATATACCACTGGTATTTAAGCAAGGCAACCAAGAAGTGGCTTTTTATTTAAACAGCAGCAGAATTCTCTGGTATGAAAACTCTGGTATGACCTATTCAGAAAAATGAAATAAGACCTGGTGCTTAGTATGGGGCTGTAAGAAACATAAAATGAAAGTATTTTGAGTGTCGCCTTTAGGTTGATCTAAAAATAGGATTAGTAAAGAACTAAATACCATCACAGCAAGATAACAGGAAGCTATCCTTACAAAGCTGTAATGCTTAGTTGCTGGGCAGAGTAAATAAATAAATAAATAAATAAAATAACGCATCCACAACTATGAGAAATGACATGATCAAAATATGCTGACTTTCCTTTGTGCTAAGCAGTTGTGATGATATGATTACAAGATTGATATCTAATGAGTCTTACACTACAGATAAAAAAGTAAAAATAAAATCAGAAATGTGAAAATATTACGTGGAAATCAGACAACTTGTGTTTAGATTTAATATAAGAGCCTTCATATTTCAATTGCCAAGGAAATTGTGGTTACAACAGTCCATGACTGTGAAATGAAAGATGACGACACTAGAAAAATAATTTACAATGAAGAGCAACAAAAACCCACAAAGGGCAGGTGAGGCTTTGATCCAGACAGTCGTGTTAGGTCAGTTTGAGCAGTAGTCACAAAGACTGTGGACTATACCATCTCCATTAGTTTAAACGACGTAAACAAGTGCCCTGTTTGTTGACACCAACTGCTGAGGAGTGTTTCAACATCCAGCTTTAAAATAACACCCAGCTACGTGTCTTTTAGTATAGAGATCGTCACAGTCGTTTGTATATTGTATTATCACAAAAGATAACTGATAAAGATTCAAGCTTTTTCAGGCTTACATCGTCATCTATCGTTGGCCTGTACAATGCGGCCGCAATTCTTCATGGTTAACCCCTATCGTTATTAGCGATCTGCTGTACTGTTTACCAACGTGGCAGTCTCCACATTTTTGCTAAATTTTACACGATACAAATTGGGGACTATTATTTCTATACTTTAGGTGACTTCAGCTTGTATTACAGACACAAAACCACCCTTAAAAGGCTTAAGCTTCAAGTCAGAAATCCACTTAGCCGTGAAACTGCTAACAACATAGACGGAGCTACCAAGCTAACGTAGCTACTTACTGGAACCCTGTCCGGATACTTCTTCCTTATTTTCTCACCCTCGGACCGCCTTTTCTCAAATGGATGCTCCTCTTTGTACTGAAACTTCATCGTTAAAGAGATGACAGACAACAAAGTCGGTCACTCCGGAGTAGTGCGATGGGTGTTTGCTCGAGGAACAACTCAAATCGCTGACACACAAACACAGAAGATGCTAACTAGCTTTAGCTTGCCACAGCTGTTTTCCTAGTGCAATGCAGCGGAAGGATACAATAACAACATGACGTAGATAGAGTATAGTTCGTAGGGTGTAGCTCACAATATTTCGGATTAGATTATTTCGATGTTTAATCAGGTTAGATAACTAATTTTAATATCAGATATATTTTAAGAGTGTCATTGTTCATGAAAACGATTTTTCCTGGGAACTATTTTATTTTTATCAACGGCTGCGCATAAAGACGCGGGGCAGGGCATCGAGGAGGTATCTGTCCTTGTCATATGACCGCGGCCCAGCAGCAGGAGCGGAGAGGAAATTCCTGAGCATGCGACATTCAGCCGTAATTCAGGTTTTAACAAGCTTCAATGATAATTTAAAGTAATACATCGATACATTTTTAGGAAATATAAGAGAGGTTGTTTCTCATACAATTATATATAAAAATTGAAGTTCCCCTGAAGTTTTAACATTTGAATAATAATAATAATAATAATAATAATAATAATAATAATAAATATTATAAAAGTTTAAATCAGTGACTTTGACCAATCTTAAAACATGTAACTCAGATATAATCGGATCAAAGATAATCATTAAGAACACATAAAAATAAGCCTATTTCATTGTAGTAATGTCTTTGTGTCATTTAAATTGCACCAAATTCTATTCTATTCTATTCTACAGTCATTTAGCAGACGCTTTTATCCAAAGCGACTTACATTTGAGAGGAAGAACAACACAAGCATGAATTCAAACAAGATGGGACGTCATAATTAAGTGATAGTCAGACCGCTTTTGAGTCCAGTTGGACCCAGGTGCTGTCATGTAGTGCTAGTGCAGTGCATATAATTTTTTTTTTTTTTTTTTTTTTTAGTCATTTTATTTAAATACAGGATCAAATGGCAGTAAATTATTAAAGATGGCTGTTGCGATAACTATTTTATTCATTATTAAGTTTTTATGTCAGTTTGACATGCATATGTTAATTTCCTGAAACACTTATGGAGCATGTGCTAACCTGTTTATTGTGCAAGCGACAACTCAATGAGTCACTCAGCATGCTCATGTGACATTCCTGTGTTTTAAAGTCATGTGATACTTTTTTTTGGTAAGACGATAAGTAGGGAGTATATAAATTTGAAGAAAAAAAGTCCCTTATTTATTATAACGGCAACCTATTTGAAAATTTTGAAAGTGAAAACATTTAAATCAAACCAGGATATTAGCTCATAATTAAGATGGTGCCATTTGTCCATTCAGACATTCATGTGGAAAGCTTCGGCTTTGGTTAGGGTGTGTCTAGCAATACAAAACCTTATCTTGTCTTTTGCATATCAGGGATTTCGTATGGACTATAGGTTCCATTCAAAACTCTGATATGGCAACATTCCTTATCAAAAAAGATAACATTCCAATAACATGAGAAGCAATGGGCCCAAATTGCAGCGGAGACAGGAAAAAATGAGTTTTTTTTTCATGAAAACAAAGTGAAATAAAGATGCTGAAATGGAGGCCTAACACATTTGTTTGCTTTGAAATGAAAATTAGAATCAGCAGGTAGTTTAAAAAAATCTGAAAAAAGACAAGTAAATTGTAAATTATTTATTGACTTAACCTAAAACAGTTGTCATAATGCACTTCCTACATCACGCAATGTATAACATTAATTTCAGATACAACCACCTATCAGCAGCTGTAACCTCTTAAGGTTGAATTTATTGATATCAGAAACTTACCTTTGTAATAACAGAGGAAGATCACATTAAAAGCCCAAGAACTTTGTTTTTCTGTAAACTTATGAAAATAAACTACGGCAGCGGAAACCACAAATGGGAAAAATACAGAAGTAAATTTTAATCAACCTGACTAGCAGGCAAATTCTATGTTGATGAGGATCAAAAATGATGGAAATGTGCAGTACATTTCCATAGACACCTTGATGTCTATGATTGATCTTAACACAAAATAAAATATTCAATCTAGAGCTCCTATTTATTTGTCGTTTGCCTTCATGTAAAATGGTAAAAGGATGAAAAGTCTCAAAAATAGTTTGTTTCCTCAACAATGAAGGAATTTGAAGCACACTGGTGCAGTTTTCTGTTGCACCACAAGGTGGCAGCATTTTACAGCAACAGAATTCTTGATTAAGATTAGTAATTTAGTGCCTATTGTAAATGCTGACATCTCCGTTTTTATTGCTATTGGTTAGACCAAAGACAAATGTCCTGCCTTTGTGGGACAAGTTCTTCAAATCAAATCTCCACTTAAAATGAAGTTAGTCCATTGACAAGCTGCAAAGAATTATTGCCCAAATATGAAATGAAAGACTGCAGGATTATAAACATTTAAAGAAAACAAGCTGAATAGTAACTGGTCGATACTGACAAGTGTTTTATTAGTAACACAGACATGGAGACAGAGCCGATAAGAAGCCGCTGTGAGCCTTAACAAGACTGACATTGTTCAGAAGGCATTTAAAGATAGAGGGTCTTGTAGCTGAACCCATATAGTAAGGGGGAGTGGGTAAAAACAGAACAGAGATGTTTGCAAATTTGAGTCAAATAGAAAACAAACTGCAACAAAAACAGAGGGGGACAAAATAAGTGCAATTCCTATTAGATGAAATCAGGATGGCATCAAATGGTAAAGAGGGAGAGCAAAATGTCATGTTTGCAGAAGTCATTCTATAATATATCTTGGTAACAGAGAAACAATCAAATATGGAAAGGCGACACGGCAGTTCACATATCGAAACAAGCCATTCTCTTTTTTTCTCACAATTTTTAAATCTTATCACCGAGTCCCATCAGGAGCTTTGGGGAGAAGAGTTCTGATTAATGGCAGGGAAAAAAGAACTGTCCAGAAAAAAATGACTGGATGGTTTGTTGCAAGCAAAGGTCCATCAACCACTTTATTTAAATCCATCCATTTTTGCTGGGGGGAAGGGAAAAATAAGAAAACAAGAAACTCTGGAATAAATGAATCACCTCAGGGGTATAAAGTTAATCCAAAAGGGGATAGTTTTCTGTTTTCCCCTTCTCATTTGGTCTGAGAGGGCAAAACAGTAAATTGATAAGTTGTCTGTTGAAGTGCGATGATGATGGTGGAGAAGAGGAAGAAACAATGTAGAATAGTCTTTGTTGCTTTGCTGATCCTCTTCTTCTCCAACCTCCCAATCTTCAAAAAAGTTTAAAAAGGACTAAAGAATTCGGCAAGCATACTCCAGCTCGTACACAAGCTCACCTCCATACGCACAGTCAGTATCAGGAGCTATAAGGCAGAGAGGCTCCGTTTTGTTTTGGAAAAAAAACAACAAAACAAACAAAAACAAATAAAGAAATGAGGGAAAAAAAAAAAAGAAAAAGCAAAACAAGCTGGCTACCTCTACCTCCCCAGTAGTTTTTTTTCGGGTTCTGGTGATCCCATACTGTTCATCCCAAATAAGGCGGTCACCCCAACCCTTATCTCCTCTCGGAGAGGGCTGGTGGGTCGTCTGTGTGGGAATGGAGGGCAGGATGGACGCCAGGAGAGAGAAAAAAGGCTAGTCAACAAGCCCCTCTCAATTCAGCCCATCACCAGAGCCGGTGCTGGTGGAGGTTTCGACTGAGGACGGAGCGGACATCAGCAGTGAACCTATGAAACGGGAAAAAATACAGTTTGACTCATTTATCATCTTAAGCCTGGTACACACATAACGATTTTTTTAATCTTGTGAGATTTTTTATCTGGTCGAGACCTCACACGTGAAGATAAAAAAATCAGTTATGATCGTACTGTGTGTGGTGTGCTCTGAAAATGTAATCACGGAACAACACACACATTACGATGCTGTACAGTAACTCAAATACAATCTAGTCCTCCAAGCCGGGCAAACGTTAAAACGTAGAAGAAGAACCATCGCAACAACTGGCAAAAAAAACGTAGAACCATCGCAACAACCGGCAAAAAACGTAGAAGAACCATAGCAACAACCAGCAAAAAACGAAAAAGAAGAACCATAGCAACAACCGGCAAAAAACGTATAAGAACCATAGCACAACCGGCAAAAAACGAAAAAGAACCATAGCAACAACCGGCAAAAAACGTAGAAGAACTATAGCAACAACCGACAAAAAACGTAGAAGAACCATAGCAACAACCGGCAAAAAACGAAGAACCATAGTAAAAATCGAAAAACACAACACATATCATGGAAGGGGATATATAAGACGAGGGAATGATGGTGATCTTGGGACTATTGTTAACAGAAAAAGCGAGAACTGAAAAAAATGACAGATTGGAGACGGTGTGAACACGGACTTTGTTTACTACCTTGCGCTCCAGTCAGCTCGCTCTCTGATTGGCTACATTCCGCACCACGTCACCAACCACGCAGTCAGAATGTACGTGTTGTCGGCGTTCCTCAGAAATCGGCATTGAAATATTAAACATGTTCACTGTTCCAAATAGTCAGCTACGACCCGTTTCTGAGCGGATTATCGGGACAAATCGGCTCATAACACACAAGAGACCAAATGATAATTAAACAGGGAAATCTCACGGTGATCGGGCGTTTGCCGTCCGAGGTCGGGAAGAGGCAAAATCGGGACAAATACAGTCCAAATATCCTCATGTGTTTACCAGGCTTTAGTCAGAAAAGAATGCTGTGAGAAATGCACTCATTAACAATCTATGATCAATTTTATCAATGAATTAAAAAAAATGCCCGACTAAAATGGGCTATAAATTCAGGAAGGTGCACGTGTGACTTAAAATGGTAAACAAAATAAGCCAAAACTTCAGGTGTTTGCCTTTTCTGTTTGCTTTCACACCAAAGTTATTATGACTTTTACCTTAATGCGTCCAGCATAGGCAGCAAGTTAAGAAGTGCTGTGTCACTAGGGTCACTGAACCAGGACTTGATAGGTATTGCATTGTCTGGAGGGCAGACAACAGTGGGTCAGTCGTGTCAGAGAAATTGACATGGTTGTGGTTTTGTCCTCTTTGAAAAAAGAAAATGTTACAATAGCTGCAGACTTAACTCCAAGCTAGCATTTACAACACAGGCCTCATAGAGACAACTGCCTGTTTAGTGACACACATTCTTCTGATACATTACAAAGTTGATGTACATTAGAACTAGGTTTCACTTGATTCTTTGCACTAGAGATGAAGACAAACAGAATACAAGCAGCTAGACATAAATCTCAAGATGCAATGAAAAGGTTGGCATGTCACAACCTGTTTCCCTGATGTTTACACAGGCTGACATATGAACCGGTTTTCATACATGTAAATTTACTTTGACAGGTCAAATGTAAATTTTTCCAAATGGGTTTGTTGGGCCTTTGATTTAGATTATTTAGAATTATAGACTTAAAAAAAAAAGATAGACATTGATACTAATGCTTTGCTCAGACATTTCTTCAAATCTGAAACTTATTAACTTTTGTTTGACAAAGCTCAGGTGTAACAACAAGGTGAGGGTGGAGCAGCTCTGACAGACTTATATTACATGAACATCTACAAATAAACTACCAGAGATATTTAAAATGCATTTGGTCAGCATTTTCTTTGGACGTCAGTCACCATGGGTGCATGAACAGCTGAGTCAAACTATGGTTATAGCTTAGCTTGGCCAGTTAGCTGGATCGCTGTCCTTGTCCCAGTATATGTGCAAGGGAGGGGAAGTGTATCCAACTTTTCAGTGGTAGTGTATTTAAGTCTTGTGTTATGATGCTGTAGACTTGAACACAACATACAAGACAGTCTGCTGTCTCTAACTTACTCTTTGGGAGATCACTGTACATGCAAGTACATAGATATGTCTTAACTAAAATAATTTTATTATATGGCACTGCTGTTTTAAAACTAATTCAAAATATTAGGATTTTATTAACGCAGTGCAACTATCTGGAAATGCTTTACACAACCTGTTCATGCAGAGTCCGAACAGAATTCACCTATAATATACTTATACCTTATAGTTTTTACAAAATCAGGCGAAAAAATTTTATCTTTTAGCATGTGCAGTGTCATTACCCATTTCAATCATTGTTTTGAGAATACATGGCAGACTTATTCAGCCTTCAACTGTATTAACCCGGGTTTGTCAGTCTAGCGTTGGGAATTTTGATTTTATGATTCAGGTTGGACTAGCATGTTTACAAGCATTTTAACAGTTTAGTTATAGTTGGACTTACTTTTTTTTTGTTAATTTAATTGTTTCATTTTCTCTTCTCATTTCATATAAACATAATGAGTGTAAAACATAAAGGAATGGGTCAGAAGTGGAGTAATGCATGATGGTGTTAAGCCTTACCTGGATGGCTACGATAAGCACCAGGCGAGTTGTCCAGAATAACAATACTGGACAGGTCATCATGTACTACTGACAGGTCTTTAATATAACTACCTAGATCCAATGTACAGTGCTGTCAAAAGAAAGAAATAAAAGTCACTGCCACTAGCAAATACACACACACACACACACAGAGAGAGCGTAAATCAGTACCTGTCTGTAGTATCTGCGTTTCAGGATGTTTCTGTTGTTATCGAGCTTGTCTGCCACTGCAGAGCCATAAATCTCCATACTGGCTGTGAAAACCACCAACTCATACCACTGGCTCACCTGTGTACACAAAGCGTTTAGGTACACAATAGCAGAGGTAAACCAGTTAAAGGCTTCGTTTAATAAGTCATGAGAGAAATTTATACAAAAGCAAATATTAGTTTGACATCACAGAGCATAAGAATTCAGCACTATTTAGGAAGGCTGGAAGGTAACCTGTCCAGAGCAGCGAAGTTTGTGTGGTTTAATCCTCACTACCATGTTACAGTAAAAATAGCAAATGGAAGGACACTCACCACTTCTAAAAAGAAGTCAACATGTGGCCTTTTATGTACGAAGAATCTGACTGGATGCTTATCAATGACGACCTGCGTGGGAGAGTAAACATATTGACCTAGTTCATATAGACGACAACAGTATTGTACTGTAGTGATACATATATACATGTATGATTTCCCATACTTTGAGGATAAAGTCTGGTGGCGTGCCAGGTCTCACTGTGGGCCTAAGGACCCCATCGTGGTGAGAGTGAATCAGTGTCTCATCCAGATCCAGAACCAGAATCTTCCTCTTTACTGCGTCTGGAATGTATTGGACACTTTGTTCACAAAATTATACATATACAAAATTTTCAGGTACTAAGAGAAGTTAGGTTACATTTGAAAAGCTTTACAAGTAATGGAGATATATTAACCAACAGCGTGTGCAATGTAAAAACTGAGATTTTATTATAGAAGAACACCTGAAGAGAAGATCAATTAGCTGCTCACAATTCAAAAACCAGCATCCATGATGGTGTAGGGGAGAATTAGTGCATTCAGTCTAGTTGAACTGTAGATCTGAAGTCATCATTATTCCTTAACATTAAATGCATGTTTTCGAGCAACTTGTACTTCCACTCAGATTACGTCTTTGTCAGGGAAGTGCTTGCTTGTTTCAGCAGAACAATAGCACATTCTGCACATTTCTGCATCCAGATCTGCCTGCTATTCAGAGATGTCAACCAATCAAAATACTGATGCATTTTGAAGAAAACACTAACATCAAAGTAGGACTTTAAAGTGCAAAAATGCTTTTGATTCAGGTTGGAATCAAAAGCAACTTTTATTAATTACAATGGCTCTAAAGCACAAGACCTTCTCAGCAAACATGGAGTCTGTTATTTACAAATCTGACATTTACATGTTCTTTTAGGTCTTTTTCAGTGCCAGTTTAACTTTTAGTTGTACTATTAATTAAAGGTTTGCATAAATTCAATGATACATCACATTAACCTACTCACACAGCTGTGATTTATGCACTTTTTTTTTAGACTTACAGCATATAAACCCAGAATAATCTATTTATAAAATTATCCCCAAGTTTGGAAAGAGCCTAAACACTCACTATGCTGGTATACAACATACATCACCTATAACTTAGTCAACTAAATTATAGGTGAGTTATAGTTGTAGGGCAACAAAAATGACCTGGAGGGGAAAAGCATAAAGCTCTTTGTTCACCTGAAGCAGTATGCAGAAACAAGCCGACTTATTTCTATTACATTAACAGCTGTAGCACATTTACTTAGTGCCCTGCAGGCTAAAGTGTATTCAAAACCAGTTCAGCAACTACCACTACTTCAGATGGGACAAGTCTGTAACTATGACAACAAGAGGGGACGGCAAAACACAGTTTTACAGGCTGTGTTGGACTTCTGTTTCTAATAACCATGACTTTGAGACAATCATGGTAGATAATTATTTGCGACTGGACCATGGATATCAGTAGAACTTGGAGTGGACTACCAGCAGAAAAAAAACAGTGAATCAGTCTGATTTCTTTCATGTCTATGGCCTGTTGCTAATAGTTTAAGAGCATCCATTTAGGACATTAGGGTCAGTAAAGGTGTATTTTTGTATAGAACAAGTGAGTAGTGCCCATTTTTGTAAGGCAAGGCAAGGTAAGGCAGTTTATTTGTATAGCACATTTCATGTACAGGACAATTCAAAGTGCTTTACATAAAACAAAGGCATTACAGATATTTAGAAATAGTAAAAGGCATCAACACATAATCACAATGAAATAATAAATTACATTAATTACATTTCTTTGGATCTAAGAGCTCTGCTAGGTTTATATTCTCTGAACATATCACAGATGTATTCTGGGCCTAAACCATTCTGGGATTTGTAAACAATCAGAAGGGTTTTAAAATCTATTCTGTGACTGACTGGAAGCCAGTGTAAAGATTTCAAAACTGGTGTGATGTGTTCAGATCTCTTAGTCCTGGTTAAAACTCTAGCAGCAGCATTTTGGATGAGCTGCAGACGTTTAATGCTCTTTTTAGGAAGTCCTGTTAAAAGACCATTACAGTAATCCAGCCTACTGGAGATGAATGCATGGATTAGTTTCTCTTGGTCTTTCTGGGAGACTAAACGTTTAATTCTGTTGATTGCAGCCCAAAGTGCAACGCCTGCTTAAAAATGACCATTAGTGTGTTGTGTGTGCAACGAGTGTTGCGTTCCCATCAATACTGATAGGAGCAGAAGCCAATTAATACCAGTGACTAGTGCAGTTATTTCATGCAGGATTGAAAGTTCTCCGTCACACTTAAAACCCTGACGTACGCAGGTCTTAGTTTTTTTTTTTCTTTTTTTTAACCAGTGTAAACAGGGCTTAAGTGTATACTTTTTTGGAAAAATATAAGAGAGGGGTGGCCGGAGGTGGCTTAATGGATTTTAAGCACAAGTCCATCTTACTGCTATTTGACACTTTTGACAGTGTTGCTTTAATCCTGCACTCAGTTGTCAATACCAACATAGCAGATAAATTAATGTAAAGGAATCACTTGTTTAGTTGAGACTGGATCTGGATTTCCAGCTGAGGTCACTGAAGTGAGTGAGAGCCAAGTCAAGTAGAACTGAAATACAATCCTTCTTCTAAGTCAAGTGTGCACTGTTGAATGAGCTCTCCACTGACAGAGGGGAAGTTCATTCAGGCCACCACACACACGCACACACACACCAGTCTGTGCTGCCAATAACATTTGAAATTCCTCTCCACTACCATGCCATAAATACGTCATGTTGGATCAAAATTCATGGCAGGATACTAAATTTCACATATTTTTGGTTGTTATGCTACAATTTCAATGGGACTCTGAAATCTACCTGACAGTAAACTTCTTTACATACATTCTTTTAGATGTATCTGACAGGAGAACAACTGTTTATTTCGCAGTGGTTTACCATCTACAGTCGAATCAGGCATCTCTTTTATTGTACAATGACATTATAGGAATTGAGAAACACTGGTGTGCAGTAATTTCTAATGTCAAATACTGATTATTATAGCATTATCCTGCAGCGATACAACATTATCCTCAATTAACTCGTCAATTCAAGATCAGTTGTGAGTGCAATCTATTAGCATGCTTCATTAAAACGACATCCTCTCTCCTTACTGTGTGCATTTATAGCTGTGCAACAGAACAACACTTCCTTTAAAGTGCTATTCCTATCTCTGGGAAATTCAGGTAAACTCGGAACGTCATTCTAGTTATTCAAAATATTTAGCTCTCGACTGTGATGACGAACTAATGTAATTTCCTCATCAATTGTGGAGTCAAGCTGAAGCCAGATAACTTATAAGCAAAGTTATTCTTAGTTGATTTGTTACTGAAAAGTAAAAGAACACAACAACTGACCAATGTAGCACAACTGGTTTTTCCAACCGAAAAAGAAAATAAAGCATAACTGCAGTTATAATCCAAACTCGTGACATTTGGATGAGTTTGTTACAGCTAGTCTAGAGTCTCCTCAAGAGGACAAAATAAACAAGACTATGAAAATGAAGTCTGATCTGGTGGTCACATACTTTGCATGTACAGATGTTAAACTCTGTTGTTTATGATTTGCACAAACACTTCCTCCTTGACTGGTTTAACTCCTCATCTTTACACACAACAAAAATGTTGCATTACTGTATCTCCCTTCTGTGTTATTGAAACGAAGACAATACTAAATTCAGTGAACTCTTTCCAGCGATGTTTAAAAGTTTTACAGCTTTCCACAGGATCCTGGATGATTGAGCAGGGTGGTTACATAATGAAAACAATCGTGTACTCACTGAGTCTGTTTCTGGAGATGGGTGACAAGGGCAAAGTGTCGTATCGCACCGTCTGATACTGGATTATCTGAAAAAGAACAAAGCAAATGAGACTGACAGTCTTCCACAGGCCAGAACAGTTAAAACAGAGCACATACAAAATGGTAAAACATGGTGAAGCCAATGTGTTGTAAGATTTAAAGTGGGATTATAGATGACAAGTGCCCTTTAGCCTCTGAACTTTTTTTTTTTTTTGGGCTCCTGGGCACTTAGACTGTATCTGTATTTTCAAAAGATCAATTGTGCTTTTTATACAAAAAAAAGTATTACTGCTATGGCAATAATAATGAAGATGTGGATTTTCGCTGTCAAATCAAATAAGACTCATAACTGAACATTTACTGTGCTCAGATTAACTTGGATCAGAGGTAAGGCTACTTCTGTGAAGGCCTTTGAAACACTTATAAACAAGTATTGCTATATGTCAGCTGCTTACAACAAATAACTTGAAGACCCCATGATGAAATAATCAAATGAAGTTGCCTCATTTTGCCCTGCAGCTTTTTTATAACTTTCTTAATCTGACCACAGTGACGATCCCTCCAAGCGCCACTCTTGTCCAGAGGCTCTGCGCTTTTCCCCGCAGGGTTATTTTTGTCCCCCCCAGCTGTCGGTGGGTGTCAGCGGCGTATGGGATACACGCAGAAAAGAAGACTTGCAGGGTGACTTTGGCTGAGAATGAGCTGCTTGGTCCTTTATCAGTGGCCAGGGGCTCCCTGTGTGTCCCCTCCCACTGCTGCCTGGCAGAAGGAGCTTGGGGGAAGCCTACTGGAGGTGGCAGCAGCTGCTGGGCACCACAGGGGGACCTCACCCACAACCCTGCTCTTTGCACATCTAACAGTGTCCATCTATATCTCGGCTTGCAAACTCAGACTGTATCCTTTCCTTCTAGAGTACATTTACAATTAGACTTCTAAACAATATTACTCTCTTAATCTGCGAATGCAAACTGAAAATTAATCACATGCAACAGTGACAAACAGGAGGCTCTTGCATTTGTGCAGCTGTTTCCAGGCCTTAAGTCTTATATGTCATGTCTTGATGAGCGATTAATGATTTCCTCGAAAGCCCAAGATGACATTACCCATCTGTTTTGGCCAAATCAATAAAATAAAAAAAGAAACTCATCCATCCATTGCTCAATGGAAACTAAATGTTTTTTAATTTTACAATGACAAAAAAAGATGGAAAAACCTCTCAAAAAACAGTTTCACAACTGTGACAACAGACTCTGACATACTTGTATGAACATTTGAATGAATAATTAACTAATTATCACAATGGTTTCTTTTTAATTTTTGTAGATTAAATTAAAAAAATCATTGAGGTTTGATCATTGACTTAATAAAGTAAGAGTTTTGTGTTAATTAGCTGAGTGTTTCGACATATAAACAACATTTGGCTACACATGGATACCGTATCGTACAGGATAATAAGCAACGCCCTTATGCAACTCATATCAGTAAGATTAATAAACAGTCATCTCGTCATTTGTTGACAGTACAGTAGAGTAGCGTGCACAGGATTATGATCAGCTTCTAATGTTCATGATCCAATAAAGCTTTTATCAATCCATGTTTTTGGATCAGGGCGCTCTGTATTGTTACAAAACAGATTATTAGATCTATAAAACAAGTTATTCTACATGTGAGTTTGTTGTATCAAGGTAGATTTTTCCTTGTACTTCAAACATCTCTAATGCCTACTTATGGCATCACCTCCATTTTAATGCTTAGAACAAAAGCCCTCCCTGGGTCATGACAGTCCTCTAGTGCATCACAGACTGTAAACAACAGAGCTAAACTGTTAGTGAAAATGAGAAAAACAGAGGGAGAGGGAGAGAACAGGGCACTCTCTGTGCTGACATAATCCCTCTCACTTCAGCCATAGCATGCACTGAACTACTCACTCTCCGGGCCAGCTGACAACCTGCAAGTGTTTGTGCCACACAATAAAATAAACTGCAGACAAACCTCGAGCAGCAAGATTACAACACACAGGGCACTCCTCCAAGCTTTGTTAGTTTGATACACTGCAAAAGTCGAAGTCCACTCATGTTACACCACATATGCGCATCTATTAACAACTTGGCAACACTTGTGTGCACTGGCAGGTGCCTTCTGTCAGATTATGTTCATTGTGGAGGCATTTTGGAGCAATTAAAGATGACCTGTAGGTTTGTGTTAATGGCTTCTTGAATTTAACATTTGGTTCACCTAAGTTTTGACTTTGTACTGCAGCTAGAAGCGCCCTCCAGTCACATAATCTCACCTAACAAAAACACCTAGATAAGAGCTGAAACAATCAATGTGATCAGACAGAATTAATCTACAAATATTTTTATGATCAACTGGCATTTTTCCTGGAAAGAAAATGTGTTGAGTGTTTATGTAGTACTATAAGACCAGATGCTAATATTTATGGTCTAAATGCTTAAGTGAAAATAAATCATGTTCTTTTCATTGAGCTGCAAATAAGTGATAAAATACACCAGTTGACAAACACTACAATATTGATGGGAGTTGTAGAATTCAATGGATTTTGAGACTAGTTGATGGGCATTTAGCCATTTTGGTGCACTTTGACATCCTCTCTGACACTTTATATAACTGTTCTGTTGTATACGTGTTTAGAACATTTAAAATGTATTTAAAAAACACTTTTAACACCAGTTTTAAAATACTCCTTACTGACGTTCTGCTGGCTGATACACCATGCATACTGATGCACATAATGAAACAAAAAATCACAGCTAAAGAAGAGACATGAAATATTTGGATTTATGAGGGTATGGCGACATAAGAAGAGACTTGGCTACCTTGTCAGGCAGGACAAACTGCCAAATGTTATTGTTAAAACCCTTTCTCACCGTTCGTAGGTGCTTCCTGAGGATGTACATGATGAAGCCCCATATTCTGGACGTAACGCTGAGGAAAGTGCGGATGCCAAGTAGACACTGCCGGGTCTTCAGCATGTTGATGACCCCACAGCAACTCCACTTCAATTCTCACTTGATAACAAGCTCTTGAGCTAAGTTGCTCTTGTAATTACAGAGGGAATTGCTTGTTAACCAGGCAAAATTCGTTTTTAGCCTCAGCCGCCAAACTAGCAATTCAAATTGTCAAGAGGCCAGTCAAACGTGTGAGTACCTCGCTCTGCACACTTGTGGCGAAAAAAATTAGCATCCAATAAAGACCACTTGCATTGTAACAGACAGACAAGTGTGGACGTGGTCAAAAAGAAAAGCCGCTGCACGACGACTGCTGCTGCTGTATGGACCTTAGCACGCAGCTCGTTGACAAGCTAGCTCTGGAGCTAGCTGGATGTATACGAACCACTGTTAAGCTAATAGCCACAAAGCTATCGCTAGCTCGACAGGGTGACCACCTTGAACCTTTGACAAAAATGCCACCAAAAAGCTATGGGGCCTTTCGTTGACAAGCACCGGTTTAACACGATTTCAGTCTGTGCGGCATCCGAAGATAGACAGCTTTGCAAAAGTTCTCAAAAGTCTAACCGGTCCGGTTAAAATCAGTTTGTAGTCCAGTGGAAATCCGGAATGAAACTGCGAGCCGCCATAGCCGCTTTGCCGTCACTTCCGCGACGAGCTCCGGGGTTGCGCGCAGCACGTCCACGTGGAAAGAAAACAAACAGACATGGACGAACAAGTGTGTCTTTTTAAAATCTAAAATCTGTTAAAATTAGCCACGTATCACACCGCTGTCAATTTATCCTTTGACCTAATTAAGCTAATAGTAGTGTATCGTATTTCAAACATGACTTTTGGTGTCATAAAAAACGTTATTATGACAGCAGCTTTATTGGTGTCAATAAATCTCGCTAAACTGCGATTTAAAGCTATTCAACAATGACACTTGCCAAGAGCAGTCATTTTAGCTATAAACATTGTCTGGCCAAGCTCTGCCATTTATTAATATTTCCCCTACACTTGATTAAATATTAAAAACATTTTGGAAGTAAATCTACCCTGACATAGCTTTTGACCACTGATTTTGATAATGCAAAGTGGTGCTGCTAGAAATATATATTGAGTACAAAGCTCCAATGAAGTAACTCAGTGCTTGCAACTTATCTACCAACTTCTCTTTAATTTATAGCTTATCAAAAAATGGTAATCACATACATTTCAAGGAGGTAAATCACTGGAATGATTGTGTTTAGCAATGATCTGCTCTTTTGTGCTCTTGTCACATTTTCTTAATTTAATGGATATGTTTGACAAGTTCTTTTTTATTTAACTTGTACAGTAAGATAATTAACAGAAGGCTACATCTTAGGAAAATAATTTCTATAATGGAAATATGTTTCATTTTATTACTTTAAATACCCTGTGACCCCTTGTACTGTTTTTTTTTTTACCCATAGACCACAAAGCAGAGATATAGTGCATGTGATGTGACTAACTTCAGCACAATGGCTCAGAAAATGTATCATAACATGTTTTCATGCCATGAAAAGCTTAAAGAAAAGGCAATCCATAAAATTAGAGAAAACTCTTGCAT
This sequence comes from Melanotaenia boesemani, assembly GCF_017639745.1. Taxonomy (NCBI): domain Eukaryota; kingdom Metazoa; phylum Chordata; class Actinopteri; order Atheriniformes; family Melanotaeniidae; genus Melanotaenia; species Melanotaenia boesemani. Next base: position 20,561,229 of record NC_055686.1, on the reverse strand, counting down.
TTTATAAAGAATATTTCTTAGAGACATATGACACATTAATTTACATAATCAAAATTCCTTTAGGTGATATAAGGAATTGAGTCTCCATTGATGGACATGTCTCATTGTGTTCAGTGGGCAAGGAAAATGGCACCAGGCTTTATGCCTTAATCCTAAACATCAAGATCGTCATCAGGATCCTCCTGGTCATAGTCGTCATTGGCATCGGGTTCATACAGAATTCGTCCCGATCCCGGGCCTGAGTGAAGCAAAGCGGTTTTTCTGTAAGATATTAAAAAAAAAATAAAAAGAATTATACTTTTTTTTCTTAAGTCAAAGAGGAAACATATGAATAAATTGTGGAAAAGTTTCTGACTTCTCTTTGCTGAAGACAAAGGGAAGTGCAAGTTTCTCCTTTGCCTCGCGCTCTGTCTCAGACAATCGAAGATTGAAGGTCAAGTTAGCTGTTGGGTCCACCTATAGAAACACAAAAATACATTTTTTTTCTGCCCTATCATGTCTTTCCACCCATTTTTATTCAATTTTATTCTATAAAAGTAATTAGCATAAGTTAAACTGCACCTGTTGTTCATCAGTGTCATTCTGTTTGTGTCCAGGATTGCAGGGCTTGCTCTGGACTGTGACTGTAAGATCCTCGTTGATGCTGAATATCTCCTCCTATAGATAAAAATACAAAGCTATCAATGATTCATAGCAAAGAAAGAAAAAAAGTCCCAGAACAAACGCTGCTTACATCTTGCATAACTTTCCCCGATTTTGAGCGCTTTGTTATTTTCGCCACTGCTTCATCTCCCTTCATTCCAGGTGTCACAGTGATGACTGAAGTTGCTAAGTGGCAGACGCTTCCCACAGTCCCCTTTTGATGCATGTCTGCATGGAGCAGGCCTATAATAGCTCTCACAGCTCCCCCTAATGAAAACACAGTAAACAACTCTTAAACAAATGAAGCAGTGCATTGTCTTTCAGCTTTACTTTACACCAAAATAGGTCAGTATAGATACCTTGATGATATAGAAATTATTTGCTTTTCATGAAAGACAAGAATCAAAACAGTAATGTAACTCTGGAAGTCATAACTTTACACATTCAAACAAAACCACATAAAAGGTTCAACACAACACAGACACAAAATTTAATATAATTTCTCACCTTTCTTGAGCTGCTGAAGTGTCTTGCACACAGCAGGTGGATTCACATGTCTTAATATCCATGACAGAGAGTCAATCACCAATGTAGCTGGTTTGAGGTGTGAGGTCTGTTTAATCAGATGTGTAAGTTCCACCAAACTAAACTGTTGAACTGTGAAAGTTGGGTGATCAGACCATCCAAGTGGGTCTATATAAGCACTGTGAATGTGTAGCCTGAAAGAAATAAAGGAAATAATCACTTCGTCAGTTTAATCAATCTATCAAAAAAAAAAAAAATTATATATATATATATATATATATATATATATATATATATATATATATATATATATAGCTTGGTGTCTTCTCTGGATACAGAATCAGCTTTAATAAATCAGAGGTGATGCCACTGGACAGAAAAAAAATGGTCCATTTAAATAGTAATTATGACTAACTTTGATAAAACTGTATTAAACTCATTTAATTCCATGTCTGAACATATTGGATTGTATTTGTTGAAATGGAATATCCTTTATAGATCATGGCTTGGTCATGCTGATATGTTGTGAATGAACATTCTGCCTCAGTTATTATACCCAAATAAAATGACTAGTGTAATTTTTTCCATAACTGAATTAAATGGATGGTTTGCTCATTTAAATTGGAAAAATCCTATTATGGAAAATATTGTTCACGCATGGCTAGTCATTTAAAACAAAAATGGCAAAAAAGAAAATTAATGTAGGCATTACAGATTATTAGTGGGCCACTGCTTGAAAAGGTGGGAAGACATTAAGTGTTTGTAATACAATACAAGCTATGCAGCTCACGATGTTACACAGAGCCCATGTATCTCCATCTCAGAAACATAAGTTTGAAACCACACTTTCACCCCTTTGCTTCAAGTGAAAAACAAAGACGGTCAATTTGACCCACTGTTTGTGGTTGTGTTGAAAAATACACAGGTTTTGGAATTTTGTTAGGTAGGAAATAAACATCATTATAGGTTTTAGTCTGACCCAAAATGTAGGTTGCTTGGTATACCAATCATTGCTGCTAAAAACATAAAGGGAACACGTAATCATTACCATGTACCATGTAATTCAAAGCATTGATGCTATGGACTGGCCATGTCGCACCACAGACAGTCCAGGGGTTGACTGATACCCTAATCCAGGTCTGGGAGGAGATCCTCAGTGGAACATCCGTCGTCTCAACAGGAGCATGCCCAGACTGACTTCAGACATGCCTAGACTACGGAACCTCATTTTGACTCGTCTTGAGGAATTTCTACAGAAGTTGGGTCTGCCTACGATCTGATCTTTCCACTTTTATTTAATATTTCTTAGTACGATTCTGAATCCAGACCTCCATCGGTTAATATTTTAATTGATCATTCTTATGTTAATTTGTTCTCAACACATGTCACTATGTAATGAATAATGATTTTCCACTGGAATACAGTGCCTTGCAAAAGTATTCACCCCCTTGGCCTTTTACCAAATTTGTTACATTGCAACCAAATCAGAATTTTATTTGATGGATCTGCACAAAATAGTCCAAGTTTTGAAGTGAAATGAGAAATATAAATACAAAAAAGACATTTCAAAAATAAAAAATTGAAAATTGCCATGTGCATATGTATTCACCCCCCCAATGTCAGTACTTTGTAGAGCCACCTTTTGCGGCGATCACAGCTGCAAGTCGCTTTTGATAAGTCTCTACGAGTTTACCACATCTTGCCACTGGGATTTTTGCCCATTCTTCAAGGGAAAACTGCTCCAGCTCCTTCAGGTTTGATGGTTTGCGCTTATGAACAGCAATCTTTAAGTCTGACCACAGATTCTCAATTGGATTGAGGTCTGGACTTTGACTAGGCCATTCCAACACATTTACATTTTTCTCCTTAAGCCACTCAAGTGTTGCTTTAGCAGTATGCTTGGGGTCATTGTCCTGCTGGAAGGTGAACCTCCGTCCTAGTCTCAGATCACTGACAGATTGATAGAGGTTTTGCTCAAGAATACTTCTGTATTTAACACCATCCATCTTTCCCTTGACTCGGACCAGTTTCCCAGTGCCTGCTGCTGAAAAACATCCCCACAGCATGATGCTGCCACCACCATGTTTCACTGTAGGGATGGTGTTCTTGGGGTGATGGGATGTGTTGGGTGTGCGCCAGACATACCGTTTTCCTTGATGGCCAAAAAGCTCAATTTTAGTCTCATCTGACCAGAGCACCTTTCTCCATACATTTTGACAATCTCCCACGTGCCTTTGTGCAAAGTCAAAACGTGCCTTCTTATTTTTAGCAGAAAGTAATGGCTTTCTTCTGGCCACCCTTCCATAAAGCCCAGCTCTGTGGAGTGTACGGCTGATTGTGGTCCTATGGACAGATACTCCAGCCTCTGCTGTGTAACTCTGCAGCTCCTCCAGGGTTACCTTCGGGCTCTGGGCTGCCTCTCTGATTAATGCCCTCCTTGCCCGGTCTGTCAGTTTTGGTGGGCGACCCTCTCTTGGCTGGTTTGTTATGGTGCCATATTCTTTCCATTTGATGATGATGATGGATTTTATGGTGCTCCTGGGGATCATCAAAGATTTAGATATTTTTTTATAACCTAACCCAGACTTATACTTCTCAACAACTTTGTCTCTGACTTGTTTGGAGAGTTCTTTGGTCTTCATAGTGGTGTTTGGTTAGCGGCACCCCTTCATTAGATGTTGCAGCCTCTGAGACCTTTCAGAAGAGGTGTATATATACTGATAGATCATGTGACACTTAGATTGGACACAGGTGAACTTTGTTTCACTCATAGTGTGACTTCTGAAGGTAACTGGTTAGACCAGAGCATTTTAGGGCCTTCATAACAAAGGGGGTGAATACATATGCACATGGCAATTTTCAGTTTTTTATTTTTGAAATGTCTTTTTTGTATTTATATTTCTCATTTCACTTCAAAACTTGGACTATTTTGTGCAGATCCATCAAATAAAATTCTGATTTGTAAAAAATATTCAAATTAGAGGTTGCAATGTAACCAATTCGGTAAAAGGCCAAGGGGGTGAATACTTTTGTAAGGCACTGTATTTCATTCAAGAGCTAAGATGTGGCGTTTAAGTGTTCCCTTTATTTATTTACAACAGTGTAGTTTCTCTTGTTTTGGTTTTCTCCCCTAACTTAACCTTGCTTTTAATTTTTCATTTCTGTATTAATCTATGAGCCAAATGTTTTTTGTGGTTGCTTAAGTTGGTTTCTAGCACTTTTATTGTGCTGTAGAAGTAGAAGTTAAAAAAATCTAAATGAAATTGATCAAATATACTGAAGAGAAAATGGAAGTAAATAAAAATACTTACATGGGAGAAATTTCGCATTTTAAATTATTTCATAAAAAAAAGAAAAGCTGATCACCAATCTTAATTACCTGTGTGTGACTAATGTTTTCAATCCATCTTTCAGCTCTTCCTCACTCACATCAAAACCCAGGACGTGGACAGCCTCCTCCCTAACGTAAAACATTATGTCAGGGAATATATTGATGACTGTTAGTGAATATATACTTTACACACGCAATTAGATACAACGTAGTCGCAGACACCACACACATTTCTTTAAATACCTGTTTAAGGCAGCATTGATCAGGCTCTTGAGGAGGTTGCGTCCAGAGTAACAACACGTATCTATCAATATATGTACATATTACACGGGTTTATCATGTCTGGCCAACAAATGTGGGAATGTTATTTTTTTCCATTAACAATCTAATTTAGAAAATATTCAAAGCATTTACCTTGTATTATAAGAAACCCTCCAGTATCGGTCCCTTGCAATAATTCTGACAACATTGTACTACCCGGCTATAGGGAACACACGTACAATTAGCTAGTTAGCATTCTTCAGAATGTTAGCTAAACGTCAGTAATAAAAGCAAAAATCAAGATGATTACACGGAAAAATAACGACAAACTTCAGCGCTAAGAATACTGTGTACTCCAAGTTGCAGAAAGCTATACTTAACAAACCACAGGGTTTTCTTTGCACCTTAAACTTCTACCTTTACTCGCTTGGTACCAGGATTAGGTTACTCAGATTTACAAACATCATATCCCACACTTCCCCTGGATTTCACGTAAGTGTGGGAAACGAGTTCAATAAAGTCAACAACCCCGGTTTAACTGAGGGACAAAGCTACATTTAAAACTACGTTACCCAGCATACACTGGAGCGATAATTTCATTGCTTCTTCAAGGTGGCTGCTAAAGTGGATCAGCGCTGTTGACTAACTCCACCTACCCTCGCCTTAACAACCAATCCGCTACTTCTCGCTAACCATAAGAACCAATCACAACAAAATATCCCTCCCGCTGCGTCCTTAGAGAAGATCCAATGAAGCATCGAACCCTCAAGAGGTTTCTGCCGCGCACGAACAGGACCGTGCGAAATAAAGCCCAAACTCTGTTCATTTGTACGTATAGGGAAGAATCGATCAACTTAAACAGAGAAGTTTCTATTATGGATCTACAATTATCATTTGCACTTATATAACGAGATTCGGAAATTCAGATGTCTTTTTTTAGCGATGGATTTATAAATGTATGGACGAAAAAAGGGGAGCTTTAAGTGCACCACGTTAAACGTTAGAAGAATTACTGTTTTGATTCTGCTACGTTAACGGGCGCTGTTGAATCCAAATCGAGGTTGACTCGCAACGGTGCTTCTTCAGGAAAAATCTCATCGGTCCTCCGCATCCTTGGTATTGTGTTGGTAAAACTACAGGGGAAAAGGTGCAGCCACGCTGGGGAAAAGCTCCAAGCGACGGCCGCTGCCATTCTCCGGCTAGCTCGCAAGCAGCTTCTTCTTATATCAAGGCCTTGTCGGTGAGGCGACAATGCTTGACATAATGTCTGAGCACCAAGGTAATGCTTCACAATTATTGTTTCTAATTATATATAAGTTTTTTTTTGTTTATTTTAACACTTGAATTGTGACATTACTGTGTTCACCGTAAAACGGTCGTTTTGCGAGCTTTAAACTTGCTAATCAAATGTAAATTCAGACTAATACTACTGTTATTCTTGGTTGCGTATGCTTAGTTATTAGCATGGTTTTCAACTGACTAAATTATTAACTGTTGTAAAACGGCCAAAAGCCGCGTTGTTAGGAAATAGGTGTAGTTTTTACTAGATTATTGTAGCTGGCTTACTAAATGTTATCGTTACAGGTCACTTAGCTTGCTAGTTAGCTAACGCGCCTAATAATCAGGTTAACGTTAAATAATTACTGAATAGTCTATATTGTCACACCACTGAAAACAACGTTAACAGGTCAAATTTAAAAAGAGTTAGGTCTATTTTCTACAAAAAAAAAAGACTTATTATTGCATTGGCTCGAACCTCAGCCGACACGCCCGGTGAAATGTTAGCGGCACATTGCTAACGCCAAGTTAGCTCTCAAGCTGCTTTTCCTTCCAACTTGAGCCCCCACTTCCATTTCAAGAAATAAAGCGTGATGTGCCAGTTGATTGACTGTTCGATTGTTAACCAAAGCTTTCGTTTCCAATTGTCATATTAAATGTGTTATTCTTATAATAGTATATGAATGTTATTAAGTAAAACTAGCTCGATTTACTGTTATTGCTGCAAACCGAATAATACGATGTTAGCTTCCCATCCAGATATGAGCTAATGTTAGCAGATGGATTATAGAAATCTCTAACTAACGAGTATTTGACATTCCTGTCCGCAACACCTTTTAAAGACATGCTTTTAAAATAAACACTCCTTTTTAGTCGACACTAAAATGTTTATAAAGTTAAAAAAAAAATCGTGACCAAGTGACACCGGTTGCGGTTGTAGAAGTACACAGCTACAACTAGCATTAGCGTCCGCTGGCATACTAGCTTATTATTACGTTAAAGTTGCTGTAAATAAACTGTCGGCAATTTAACATAACTGAACAGTCACGGTTATATAGTGAGATCAAAACGCCTGTTGCTAATAATCCCGATTAAGATATTGAGCTGTGTTAGCTAGCTAATGCTAGCATTATTATCCTCGTTTCTCAACACACCCCCCTTGGCAATCCTTTATACTCGGCAATTCTGTGGTGTTTCACGACCAAATGTTGAGCCAGCCAAGAAAAGTCACTTGTAACATACACATTTGTTGACTTTTCTTTTCCTCCTTACCAGATTCACTGTTGACGTGCAAAACGGAGCCTCTTGTGAGTACTCTTTTATTTAGGATAATTAATTCAGTTTAGCCAGGTAACTGTGGTTTAGCTTTCTCTAACAAATGTGTCCTCTATATAGCCCCCTGAAAGGAGAAAGAGGACTGTTGAGGACTTCAACAAGTTCTGCAGCTTTGTCCTGGCCTATGCTGGTTACATCCCCAGTCCCAAAGAGGTAAGCAGTTTTTAATGTTGCCCATAACATATGAAAGTTAGCTACTACCAAAGCTGCACAGTTTGTGGGCATGAATAAGGTGAAAATGTATAGCTAGAGACTGACAATTGGTATTTGTTTCAGCACACGAAGGTAAGTGATGACTTCAGAAAGGCAGGATATTAACTCCGCAAGAAACATCAGTAGATAGTTATGAAATAAATTCCTACCAAAAATAAAATGAGGACAGTGTGATTTAATTGAATGATTGTATGATTAGTGTAATGCCACATCAGGTTGTGATTCAAAACTTCAAAATCTATTATGACATGTTAAATAATCGACTCTAGTCTGTATTATAAATACAGTGGTGTGATAAGTAAGTATTCCTGCAGAGATTTAACTGCAGTAGTCTTCTGCTCTTCTTTGCATTGAAACTTGTTTTTAAAATGTGCTTTATAAATAAAGTGGATTGGATTGAAAGTTATTTACCAGCATTGGAGGAAAAGCTGTTTTTGTTTTGTTCACTGAAAATAATTTCTTACTTTTAGTTTTGTTCTGTTCTCCTAAAAAAAATAAAATAAACACAATCATGTCAGAGTGATTATAAGAATGTGAAATGTTAGTTTTGCATTCCTGGTACATGACCATTATAGCCTATTGTGCTCATGGTGTAAAGATTAACTTAAATGTTTTTTTGTTTTTGTTTTTTTTAAACTCTGTAGGAAAGTTCCTGGTCTCCAACTTCATCCAGCTCTGCACACAGTTCAGGACTGTCAGCAGATGGAGGTGGTGGGGGCAGCAGCTCCATGGGTAATACTTGGGCAGATGGGAGCTCCGACATTCACACCATCCATACTTTTGTCCGCAAAGCTCGAGCAAATAAGGGCAAAAATATTCGTCGCATGCACTCTGATAGCACTCTGCTGGACAAGATGCGCCTTAAAGACTCGTTGTATGAAAGCCATGCCGCCACAAAGGCAGAGCGCAAAAAGGATAAAAAACTAAAAAAGTTGTCTCTGGGCTCTGCCATGACGGCAGCGGATAGCGGCAGCAGCGAAAGCGAGAAAAGAGCCCGCATCAAACGCAGCAAAAACTCCTCCAAACAGCCAAAAGCTAAGAAGCTCAAGAGTTCAGCTGCCCAAAGCGAGACAGACTCTGAGGCACGGAATATACACACAGAGGTGCGTGCTGTCAGAGAGGAGCTGCCGGCGCATGGGGGCTCCACTTCAAGCATGAAGACACAGCCAGATGAATCCATCAGAGAAGCAGATATGAGTTCCAGTGAGGGTGAAACATGGATCGCTGATGAAGACATTATGGTAGAGTCAGGTATGACATTGTGCGCTTTTTTTTCCTCCTTTAAAAAAGGGATTTTTTTTTTTTTTCATCTGCATCTTGAATGTGTACTACAAAATTTTCATCTCTCTTAAGCTGCCCTTTTCCCAATGCTTAATCTGCACTGATTAGCAATTATGTGTTGCAAATAGAGTACTCTAACTCTGATACCTTTATCCACACAGGAGATGATTCATGGGACTTGATCACCTGTTACTGTGGGAAACCATTCGCGGGGCGGCCGATGATTGAGTGCAACCAGTGCAGCATATGGGTGCATTTGTCATGCGCAAAGATAAAAAAGTCAAATGTTCCTGACATCTTTTACTGCCACAAGTGCAGAGACGTGCGGCGGTCAGGACACAAAAAGGACACCTAGACGTGAAGAGGATGGAAGGGACAAGGAGCAAGCCCGCCCCCTCCCCCCCTTTTTTTTCTCCCCTTTCTTGCTGTCTTCTGACACGCAACTCACTTATTCTGATGCCTACAGCCAAAACAGCCTGAATTATCACCTGGATGGCAACTGTATCATTAGTTTGTAGTAGGATTTTTTTTTTTTTTTTTTTTTTTTTTTTTTGGAGGGTGGGGGGGACAATCACAACCGTTCTTATTCTTATTTATCCCTCACATTTTATTTTTGGTAACTGAATAACTGGATGTAAGACAACAGTGATAGTTGAGAATCATTTACTTGCCATAAATCCCAACATTAATTTTATGTACAGTGCTATTTGTGTACACATAATTTTTGCAAACTTGTCCTCATCTTCATTGTGGATGTTTTTTTTTTTTGTTGTTGTTTTGTTTTTTTTTTCTCAAGAACTTAAGTAGTTTAAAAGAATATGATTCTCTGTTCAACTTTCTTTTCAGCCTAAAATTGATTTATAAAATTTAAAAACTGACAAAAGTTAGCTTATATTGTATATCTGAAGAGATGAAAGTTGTCAATCCTTTTATTTGTTTATAATATGCCATAATGATAGATGGGGCAGCTCTTTTAATTTTATATATATATATAAAATCCCAGGTAATTTTTATGTTTTTTCAGTGGCAATCACTGAATTTGAAAGTAAAAAGTTCTCACACTGCAATGAGAGATAATCAGAAATGACCTCCACGTAGTTACATTTGAAGTTGCATACAGACAATTCTTTCATCGACTCACTTTGAAAATACAAACCTAAATTCAGTTTTCTCTACGTGGCTGGAATTGAAGAATCTGAGCTGCGGCTGATGAGCTTGTACCCAGCTGCATACATTTATAACCAAGCATTTACTGCTTCTGCCTGGCTCCTTATTCAGTCATTCATAGCCATGTACCATAAACATTTCCATTAAAAGCTATTTCATTTTGATGTTTTTGTTTTGTGTGGTTTTGTTTTATTTTGTGTGTTATCAAGTCATCTGATACGAGGAGGGCAACGTTGCTATAAAACAACTGGTTATGACGCTTTACGCTGTCAGTGACTGAGGCTGGTTTTATAAATGGTTGTACATTTTTTTCCATGTCATTGTTTATTTCTTAGCTTTCTGAGAAGTGGGGTTAGAGATACACCTGCATCAGAGAGAGGACACAAGATTGTCTCATCGAGATCAAAGTGGTAGTGTACAGGACACAAGTCAAGGCTGTGTAGGTTGTGGCGTTTTTGTTTATATGGTTTCTACCACATGCTTTTTTTTTCTCTATTTTTGTTGGTGGGAGAGTCTTGGCAAGTCTTCAGTAGCAGTTGCACTCCCTGCACAACTTCAATTCTGTGTACATATCTTGTTCTTTGACAACTGTACATATGTGAAAGTGAAGAGAATACCCAAGCAAATTCTATATTTTCTGCGGTCTGATATTGTTTTCTTTAACTGTAGCTTGAAAAATAAAAATATTTGGGAACATAAAAGTTGTATTTTTTAATTATTTGAGTTGAAAGGACACAACAGGTGTTGAATCACATTTTCTTTTAATAGATATTGTCACACTGTAAAAAGTGTCTGTCATGTTTGTCTTCCACCACTAGAGGGTGATGGTTGACAAGAAAATCACTGGTATGGCAGTAAATTAAATAGGTTTTTTGAATAAATATAAAGATATACAAAGTCTACACATTTGTTTGAATGTAGAAAAAAGGAGAGCAGCTTTTGAGATTTGTCTAATCCATATTGTCTTTTCTGTTGACATCTGGTCCATCCTGCAAAATAAAAGCACTGTAAATGCTCAGTTCTTCATTTTCAGGTAAAAACAAGGTCTTTATGAATTAATAATGGCAATCTAATGCTGTGCTCAGATTAGACGGGGATCCTGGACTAATGGATATCCTGAATCTTGAATATTGTGTAGGCAATAGCAGTAGAAAAATATTAATCGAAACACTGATGGTGCTCATTAAAGCTGCAACATAATTCCCCTGAAGACCCTAATGTACACAATGTTAATGCCTTCTGTGTAAAAAGATATTTTAACTCATTGTTATGCAGGTGTTTGTCTGAAAGCAAGCAATCCTTGAGGCTAAACAAATATAAATTGCAATTAATACAATTTTAACTTTCATAGCAATACACATGCAATCTGTCTCTCATTGCCCACCTTTCTGTGTCGGAAACTGGACATTTGAAAGCGGCCAATGGAATCCAGAGGAGCAACTTTCCTCCTGAAGACAGTAAAGAGAGAACAACCAACTTAATTTGACACAACTGTCTAATTCATCCTCCCATTAACGGTTTTAATTGTGAGCCCTCCCATAACTTGAATAGATTTTCGTCAGGAATATTGAAAATCTTCTTTCAGACTGTATTTCTTTATTAATTTTACAGACTGAGTGCATTGTGTTTTATGTTGAGTATATTTTGTAATAAATTCTTAAAAAATTAAAATACATTTAGTCGTTAACTGACTTTAGATCCTGTGTCCTCACCTTTTTTCATTGGCTTTACGGTTGTACTGGTTCTGGTGCTGTTGCCGTGTTGGGATGATGAGATGACTGTCTGCATCCCTGCTAGTCTCTGTTGCATCCCCCACAGAGAGGTCGCCGCCGTCTGAGTGATCAGACAGACGGGAAAATACCTCCTGGTCAAGCCAGTTAACTTCCTGACAACAGAAACCAGATCATATAAACTCCACATGACTGAAAGTTGTTTGATCCGCAGTTTAGTGTGAGCTTAGACTTACCCTTTTGCTTTTTAATCTGCTTGGTAAAGCTGCAGCAGATATTTGCTCCAGCAGCAGGTAAAGAGTCAGGAAGGGGAGAACACATCTGGAGCAAAGCATCTGCATGGAGTAAGACCACCACCGTCAAATGGATTAGTCTCAAGTTTACTGTAAGGATGCAGTCACGCAAGAAAATGTATCTCAGACAGAAACAACTGATTACCTTAAATCTTCTCTGTGGATTAGGTTCTCAACAGTCTTGGTTGCAGCTCTGAGTCTGTGGCTGCTGATCAGTGTGGAGGGTATTTGTAGCAAGTCTTCAAGGGTGGGTTTATATTGTGGGACTATAATGGGGCTGTTTAGGCTAAGTGTGTGTGAGTGTGAGACTGACTTCAGACATGCCAATTAGATGTGCCGCCTTGCTGGCCAGCATTGCCATCATTTGTTTCCAGCCTCTATTGCCATTCTTCAGTGCTGACAACATGCCTTGACACACGTAGTTACATACACATTGCACATCTTCCCCCTCCACACCCTCGACAAGGACAGATGGGAGCATGATAAGGCCATTTTGTTAAAGGATGTTGTAGCTTTCTGTTTACGGTCTTGCCTTGGGGGCCATAATATTACCCTTGAGCCAGTTTGAAGTGGCTTTAATTCTTTCCCCATCCTCTCAAAACATTAATACAGAATTTATTCTCAAAATCTCATGATTTGTTTTGTCAAGGTACATACAGTAAATATAATTGGTTTTATATTTTAAAATACAAATATTTGAAGTGACTGTAGAGGCTCAAGCAGAAGCAAAAGGTTTTATGCCAACAAATCTGCAGCAACTGTGTGATGCTATCATGTCAATATGGAGCAAAAGTTTTGAGGAATGTTTCCAACACCTTGTTGAATCTAAGCCAGAAAGAATTAAGACAGCTCAAAGCAAAAGGGGCTCAAACACAAAAGTAGCAAGATGTACCAAATTATTGGTTTGTTTTTGAGAGCGATATGTGCTCCTATGTTTACATGACTGTTTTAAGAAAGCAAGACTCATACAGCAAGGTTATACATTTCATTAAATTTAAAATCCTCCAGTTCATGTCAGTGCAAAATACTCTGGTTTATTATTTTTTGTTACATCAAGACACTGTCTCTACCTATTAAAATAATAAATAAATGCACAAACAAAAGACCCACACATTAAAACTGCCACCACCGTGTGGCTGTATGTCTTTAAGTTCCAGTTTGCATCGAGATACGTCCAGACTTCATTTTTCACCCTTTTGATACAAAATGTAATCATTGCATTCTGCTGAGATTAAATGTTGTGATAATTAATAAATACGTTCTTGAGTTAAGATCAAAGTGAGTTTCATGAAGTTTCTAGTTTAGCAATGATAAACATTTTGTTCTTGAATCCATATGAATCTTTGGGTTATGCAGAGACACTGTGTTGACAGAAATATTTCTCTGTAAAATTGTACAAATTTTTTTCTTCCTTTTTTGAAAACAGGGCTGTCTGAACTGCAGCTGACAACAGCCAAGGCACTTTCAGTTTGGAGAATCAGGGACGGGTTCGGTGGAGGAGCCAAGCTAACAGCTATTCAGAAAGGTTCAAGATTCAAGAGCTTTGGTTGTCCATTCACCATGTGCTAAAACACACAGAGGAATTGAGATGCTCTCATCATAGAAATTACATAACAAGGAGGTGAAGTACGACAGTAAAATAAAATAAAATAATAAAAGAAAAATAATAATAAAGAGGCAGTTAAATGTTCCAAAAGTATTTACAATATTTACAGTGCAGAGGGAGGCGGCAGATGGGGGAGGTAGTGATTAGAGTTCAGCATCCTGACAGCCTGGTGGATGAAGCTGTTTCACAGTCTTGTGGAGCGGGCCTGGATGCTGCAGAACCTGAGCGCAGGATGCTAAAGTGGGATTGTGAGGGATCCTCAACAATCCTAATGGCTTTGCTGGGGAGGTGGGTATGGAAAATTTCTGAGAGGAAGGGTAGAGGGACACCAGTAACCTTGCTGGCTGCCTTCACTATGTGTTGCAGGGTCTGTTTGCAAGAGGCGATGCAGCTTCCAAACCACACCGTGATGCAGCCAGTGATGAGGCTCTCATTGGTGCCCCGGGAGAAAGAGAGCATGATTGAAGGGGGAACATGCTTTTTTAAGTTTGAGGAGAAAGGAGAGGTGTCTCTGGGCTTTCTTGGCCAGTTGTGTGGTGGGAATTGTTCAGGAGAGGTCCTCAGAAATGTACATCCCCAAGAACTTGGTGCGAAAGCTGTTTCTGGATTTCAGCTGAACTGAAATCCAGAAACAGCTTTCGCACATATGAGCCTTTTGAGTCCAGGTGGGTGAGGGTTGGGAGGGGAGTAGCTGAGATGGCATCTTCAGTGAACCGGTTGGTCCTGGATGCAAACTAGAACGGGTCGTGATCTAATGTTCTGCATGACGAGCCACTCAAAGCTCTTCATAAGGGCCAGTAGTCATTGTAGCTGCATGGGCCGGGCTTCTTTGGAATTACTCTGGTGGCCTTGAAGCACCTAGGGACAGCTGTTTGGCTTAGAGAGGTGTAAAGATGTCTGTTAGGACATCTTTGAGCTCCTCAGCAGAGTCCTTTAAAACCGGAGCAAGTATGTTGTTCGGTTCTGTTGTCTTACATAATTTAATCTTAGAAAGGGTTGTCTTCATGCTGGGACAGAAACAGAGCCTACTCCTCTGGGGGAGGTGATGTCTTCTGTGCTGCTGTGTTATTAAGTGTCTCAAAGTGGCCAAAGAAATAATTTAGGTTGCTGTATTGTTGTTTTATTTCCCTGATTTCACCTTGGCTGTTGCTTGGCCTGCAGTGTCACCACTCCTGAAGGCTACGTCCCGAGCCCACAGGAGCTTGCGGACCTCACCTGTCAGCCATGGTTTCTGGTTAGCTCGAATAGTGATGGTTTTAGTGTGACATCATCAATGTACTTAATGATGTATGCAGTGACTGTCTCTGCACATTTCTGAATGTCTGTGTGACCATTATAAGTGGCAGCCTGTCATAATGATTTTCATTTTCTAAATTTTCACCATCTAAAAACAACTCAAACCTGAAATAAATGATATTATATACAGCGAGGGTTAAGTTGTAAATACTGACTCTTTTCACGTCTTCATTTAAAGTTCAAGTCATTTTATTGTTCCTAATGTAAAGCTTTGTTCACAGACAGGTCCTCAGGGAAGACGTTACAACCCCAAACAATAAAATCCACTCACATACACCAAACATTTGATGTAATAAATATTTTGTTTTACATTTTCTCAACATCCATGTTACAACACTGTGGTTTGTTGCAATACAGTCCAGGTTGCAACACTTTGACAGACAGCATGAATTGTTTTACTTTACGTAAATTCAGTCTTTTTAGCTACGTAAAACATCTTGATGTTGCTCTCTTTCTCTCTTACCAAAATTTAACTTTTACTTTCAAACCTCAAACTACCTTTCTTAAGCTCATGAATTAATGAGCTACCTTATCAGCGTATAAAGATACACCAGAAAACACATATAACTGACTAAAGCAACTATCACAAATTTTGACAAAGAGAATAACAAGGGAAATGTAAGTCAGTTTATTAATTAATTCAGACTCAGTAAAAGAAGAAGCTCAGAAACAGAGACAGAAATCAGAGATAGTATCAAAACCCCAGTGTGTGTGGTAATCTGGAAGACTCTGCTTCGCCCGACTTCACTAGTGGATCGCCACCCAATTCAGACCACACACATCACTCAGCACCACTCCTTCTCCTCACCCACCCGCCTGACCTGCTGCCTATGTCTCCATAAAAACAAAACAGAGAGGAGACAGAGTAGCTGGGATGGATGGAGAGATTGGCAGAGGATCGGGTGGGGAGGTTTGCTTGGAGGGTATGCACATTCGGACACGTTTTCACTTTTCCTCTTTTCCACCCTGTCCTAATTATTTCTATTTTGGAATGCTGAGGCTCACCAAACATAGAGCTAGTGCTGACAGATCGGGTGAGTATAAATAAACCATGACAAGGCTGGCAGCATGTTAGCAGGGGCAGAGACCAGATAGGCTGCACTGATTACCTCCATTATCAGGGACAGGCCTCATTAGGAGCCTCTGGCTGGGTGTGTGACATGCGGTTTCTTTTATTACAACGCAGTTACTAATATCCTTTAAAGTTAAGATTAAGTCAAGTGTATACCAGTAAAATTTCAAACAAATGATTTATAATAACTCTACTAAAGTTATATTATCTTTTACTTACAATAAATGGTATGTCAGTACCCTCTTTTGAGCACAATGTTCACTTACTTAAACTTTTGTTAATGAAAAATATTTTTGGGGAAAATTTCACTGCATTGAATGATCAAATGTCTCAATTAAATGATCAATGGTAGATTTGGGCATTTCAATCAAAAACAGAGATTTTGGCAATTTGCTGGTTTGGAGATTTCAGGTGTGTGTGTAAACACAATGCCAAGAGAGACAATAGTTGAGAAGGGTTAAGGCCATTTCCAAACAATTTGGAGCCCATCATTCTACAGTGAATGAGATTGTTCAGGAGTGGAAAACAGTTTTCACCCAAAGTTCAGACTGTGTGATGTTCGGAGAAACTGCAAAAAATCCCAAGAGCTGCATCTCAGACTCTACAGGCCTCAGTCAACATGTTAAATGTCAAAGTTAGTTAACCTACAATAAGTTAGAGACTGAAAAAGTATGGCCTGTTGGAAGGGTTGCCAGGTAAAAGCCTCTTCTCTTTAAAAAGAACAATCTAACACAATTTAGGTTTAAGTTGCATCTGAATTAATTACTGGACTTTTAAAACAATGTTCTTCGGACAGACAAGGCTAAAGTGGAGATGTTTGGTCATAATGTACAGAACTATGTTCGGAGGAGCTCAAATGCAGCATATTAGCAGAAACACATATTACCAACAGTCAATGGTGATGATGAAGGGCTGATCATTGGGGCTTGGACCTGAACACCTCCTCTGTGTACCAAAGCATCCTAGAGTCCTGTGTGAGGTCATCTGTCTGTCAACTTGGCTGAAATTGGGCCATGCAACAGTTCAATGATCTCAAGCACAGGAGCAAATCTACAGAAAAACAGAAAAAGACAAGAATCTGCACGTCTTTGCAGTGACCGAGTCCACACCTCAGTCTGTTTAAAATGCTGCAGCGGAAAAATACATGGCTGCAAACCTGAATGAAATTAAGTAATATTGAAAAGGAGAGTGGACCAAAATGCCTCATCAATGACATTAGAGACTAATATCAGTATACAGAAAGCTGTAAATAATGTGTACTTCTGCATATTAGTTAAGTTTTTGTTAAATAAAGACACAATATAACATGCATTGTTTCATCCAAGATTGTTTTCATCTGTTACGAAGACCTGAAGAAGAAGATGAACGGATTTATTTTTCCACATGACTTCACATACATAAAAAGTCAACTTTAGAAAAAAAAACATTAAAAGAAGTAAAAGGTGTAATATTCACATAAACATTTGAAAAGGGGAACCTAAAGTACATTAATCATGAGTAAGCATGAAGTACAACATGTGCCTTCTCTATCTATGTGGGCAGATGGACATGATTTCTGTTTAATGAGCTCTGTTTGTTTCTCTCTCACTGCCTTTGGGTGTGTGTTTGTGTGTGTGTGCTGAATAATCTTTCCTCATACTCCGCCCTGGTCCGGTACCCTATAAGTATCAGGCATAGCAGCAGGTGCTAAATATAGTCTCACAGACAGTCTTGTCCGCAAACGTGAGCATCCCCAGAAAAGATTAGCAGGAAAAAATACAGAAGCAAGATTACACTTCTATTGCAATCTTATGCCAGTAATTTATGTTTGTGTTGTTCACATAAACACTGACGGGTGGACAAAATAACAATTTGGTTCACATAAAATAAACGATAAAAAAAAGGATGGCAGGCAGAACATAAGGACTAAAATCATTAAATTGTTACATTTGAACACAGCCATTATCACGGTTTCTCTTAATAGTCTCCGAAGAAAACATCATGCTTTTCATTACAGTGCATTTATTAAGTTCTTTACACCATGTTTATGTTGAAGAATAAAGATTTTGCAGAAATAATACAGATTCACTTCAACAAAGGTTAAAATGTCTTCATATATAAGTTTGTCAATATTTGATGTTAGATTCGATGTAGCTACATAATTGTCTTTTTTAAATCATATTGGCTATTTATTGGTTGAGGTTAGAATCTATCAGACGAAATCTGCAAGTTAAATATGCTGGCTCTGTTTCCTTTTAGGAGATCTTTTTCTATTTGTATAATATCAGGGAACTTGAAACTCACTACGTTTTTCAAACAGTCCATAATTTTATTTTTTTTATCATTTGATTATAGTCATACTGCATATAGCTATGAGCTCTGATTAATTTATTCCATAAATTGGCTTGTTTAGGCCTTTTGTTTGCCAAGTTCTGTTGAAATGTTTTTGTTTTGTTGTAGCTTTTGGTTTTATATAAATAATCAGCTACAAACGTAGTCACAGAGTTTTACCTGCTCACTTGAAACTCCAAATCACAACATCTGTGGTTCATCAGAGATAAATAACCATGTGAACCACCTACAGTCATTGTAGAATCTGCAGTTAAACAAACATGCATGTTGTTGCATTATATCTATAAAGCCTGATTATTCACCTTTACATGTGGTATAACTAGTCAGCAAGACAGCTATAAACATGTAGGTAGTGCCCCTCAATATTCCCCTGTCAGTATTCTTTCTTGTTCAGAGATTCATGTGCTGCCAGGTGTGTTCCAGTCATAGATGTATGAATGGTTCCTGATTGGCTCCAGAATGTTGGACCTAAATCTATCCATCAGGTTGATACTGTTCTCCCCCACCGAGCCAGCATCATTACAGAGTACATCCAGAATTTGGGAGTGGAGAGGGTGGAATGATCTTCTGTGAGTCCATACATCAACCCAAACGAACACATGTGGGATCAGCTTGGGTGTGCTGTCCATGTTGGTTGACCTTCAACAAGTCATGATTGACAGATTGGATGTCATCCCACAAAAACTTATTTTACTTATGTTATTTATACTTATTTTAGTTTCCTTTTTTGCACAACTATGTACTTGTGTTTTCCGTCTTGTAGCTTTTTATTTATTTATTTTTTTTTTTACTACTCTGTGTGCCACACAAAGGCGTAGATTTGGTATTTGTCCCTACCAGTTTTCGTGGCACATGCCAACTGAGCGATACTGCGCTCTCTCAGCAGCAGCAGCCGCGCTGCTTTAAGTCCCGCCTTATTAAGTATTTAAACTGATCTGATTGGCTTTGCGCTTTTGATTTTGCTACATGATTGGCTGTGACCGCTGTCAGTCACAAAGTTCAGAAAGCTAGTTCATATAGCGCTGAGCGTCTGAGTAGTGTCAGCGATATTGACGGTGGTTACCTTCAGTAAGAACTTCAGTAGCGAAGAAAAGAAAGGACATCAGGAGGTATTTTAGAGTGAGTCAATGTAAAAGTTTAAGTCACAAAGAAATTATTTTCCCACGGCCATTGTGTCACGAATAATGGTGATAATATATCACTAAGCCAGAAACATGTTTCCTTATCATGAATTAATGTTATTTTGTCAGGCGACAGAATCAAAGCTGCAGATAGATCAGAGAAAGGAGAAGACGAGGAAGGTGGAAAGGAAGGTGAGCTTTAGTTCTAAGAGATGTGACTTGATCTACACAATTGAATAAAATCTAATCAAAGTCATAATACCACATACTGAAGTGTTTATCTGACCCTCACATAATATTTTACAGACTAAAATGAAGTTGTTAATAATTTCAATTAAAATGAGAAATTAAAAAAGTTATGGACATTTCCTCTAACATAAATTCTATGCAGTTGCAATTAGCCAAAGTGATCACATAAGATTCTCTTATTCAAAAAATGTTGTGTAACAATAGTTTATGACTTTATAATTTTTTCTGTTATTGTTCACATTTCCCTTCAAGGTTTCATGAAGTTTATTAATATAAGCAGTGGATTTCTTGTACTGAAGGATTAAAGAACATTTTTGTTTGTAAAAGTAGATTGCTTGGTGTGATAATCTTGATGCGTAACTAAGTCTGCCGGCAGATGTCTTCATCTCATAAAATCCTAGAAATTATTAAGTAAAATAGACCTGTATTCAGTTTAGCAAAAAGACCCGATTTTATTATCAGTCACTGAGTAGAATTATTTGCATTATAAACTTCTGCTTGTTTAGATTTTCTATCCACTCACTTTTATGATTGGGCTAATAAACATCTGCCATAAGTGCAATGAAACACTTGTCTTCCAGTTGCTCTTTAGACCAATTTTATGTCCCTACCAATGTCAAAATCAAAACTAGGCACTTTTTTTTAACTAAATTGAAATATAAGCAGGTTGGTGACCAGCATGAGGAGAAGGTTCCAGACTATTGTGGCTAAGTATGGATTTTCTATACTAATGAGGTCCCTAACAGTGAAAAATAAATAAAGCGTAAAAATGTCCAAAATGTGTTGTTTTTTTTCCTTAGAATTATGGGATAGTGAAATCATCCAATCCACCAAACAACTCAGAACAAGAGTGTATACCAACAGAATATTACAGGAGCTCATGGCACATGTTTAGCTATGTCACTCATTCAAAGAATTATAAGTTAAACCTCGTGGTAAAGGGCTCCATGTTTAGTACAGCATCAATTGGTATTATTAAATATTATTAAAGAAGGGTTTGCTTTGTTGGGTTTTTTAAAATTATGTTTTCTCTTAAGCTTTGTGTGTGTGTGTGTGTGTGCGTGTTTTCTGTTTCATTGTTGAGCTTTATAAAATGATTTAGATCAAATTTAAAATATACTTCATTTATCCCAGTTGGGAAATTGGCTTCTGTTTTTAACCCATCCCTAGTTACACTCGAGTGGTGAGGTTGCCAGGGTACAGTGGAGGGGTTAAGGGCCTTGCTCAGAGGCCCAGAGTGGTTAACCTTTATGACCAGTCTGGTGACTTGAACCTAAGTCCTCCAACCCAAAGTTTGCCTGTCTAACCATTAAAATAAAGAGCCTCAAGGGGCTCAAAATCAACCAACACTTTTGCCTCCATACATGAAGGCAAAAGACTTTTGTATTAACACTTTGAACTTTGTTCCATTATAAGTCTTATCTAAATAACTGTTTTGACCGAGGACTTACGCTGTTTATTTCTGGGGGTTTGGCGCCCTCTGGTGGTTATTGCCGACACTGTCTGACAGATCAAACCCCTCCTTCCGGGTCTGCTTGCAATTTTATTAAAACATATTTCCATCTCCCTTCAGTAAACCCGTATATACGTGGCTGTGAGAGTCAGTGTGAAGGAAGCAGAATGAAAAAAAGCGTTGAGAGAGTAACGATATTGATATTGAATGACGTTACCGCACAGAAGCTTTAATAAATGCAATTTGAGACGGAAAAGGGGAGGGGGAAAAAGTAATGGAGGGGGAGTGACGGTAACGCTACAGCTAAGATAAACAGGTTAGGAAGAGGACAGATAGACGTCTGTTTGGCTCCAAGAAACGGATTTTTGTCCACTTTCGTCGCACTTTGTTCTACCTCTGCTGTTGGGACAGCCATTAGAAAGGTGAGATTTCTGTAATATATTTATAAATGTTGGGATTTTTTAATGGTTATATCAAGAATTAGAGGGTTTTAAGGTTGTTGCTAAAGCTCATTTTGTGAAATAGATAGTTAGCCCCCTGTTCATTTGATGGGTATGCCTATCCTTCAGTCTGGTCTGAACTTAAAAATAAATCTTGATATAATTTTTTAATGAAAACTGAATTTAACAATAGAGCAGCCGTAGATAAGCCTGAGTGGAAAAACTAATGGCCCTTTTTTCTACCAACATGCCACACCCACTCTTCTTTCCAAGCCACGTCTTTCAGGCTGTATCCACAACAGGAGAGACGAGTTTTGACCTTAATAAGGTTTTTTCCCGCATCACAGGACTGTCCTAGGATTGTGAAAATTGGACTCTTGTGCCGCATAATGGCGGTTGTAAAGCTGTATGCAGTCATAAACTTTTAGTGTGTTGGACATTAATTATCACAGTTTGAATGGCAAAGCTTGATTGTGTGACAGATAAGGGATCTTAAAGCTTCTGTACAGTCTCTTTCCATGCCTTTGGCTTGTACCATAACTCCTACTTCCTTTATTTTTTTTTCCTTTTTATCCATTTCACTTTCCCAGAGAAAACCAGGGGGGAGCAATTAAGGAACTGTGACCTATTTTCCTTCCAGTTTTAACCACCTCCTCACCATGTCGGCTCCTGGTAAGTAAGAAAGCAACAGAAACTTGGAAAGCTCTCTAGACAAGTTTGATTTTATGAATGAGAGGAACTCTGTCTCCTCTTAAATCACGTGAATACTTTTTTCACCTCATTTTATAATGTCTTGAAGTTCTTGTGAAATGATTAGTTTCCACTTGTCTTTCTCAACACATAATTTCCACTAAATGTAATGAATGAGCACATTGAAACGCCCCCAGATTCCACAACCATATCCTCTCACCTCTAGGAAATATGTAAAATATTCGCTAGAACGCTTCCTTGATGATATTTCTAATTTCTGTCTGATAGGCTGCTGCTTGTTGGTTGGAAAGAGCAGGTTTAGGCAGTGGATTAGTAGTTTAATCCAGTTTTGGGTTCTTGTTATTTAATCGCCACAAAAGCCAGTTTTGCTGCAAATGAAGGATTTTTTTTCCCTTCTTTTTCTTTGGTTTCCAGCACAGAAAGGAATGTGGAAAGAGGTGGAGTAACAGAGAAGTGGGCGATGACACATAGCATCAACCACTTCTCTTTTTCCTCACTCATAGCTTGTTTGAAAGACACAAGTAGTAGGAGGGATTGTTTGTTTTTTTTTCTTTTCTTTCGTGAGATTGAGACTGAAAACCATGGCATTTATCTCTCAAACTGCCTGGCACTGTTGGTGCAGATGACCTTTACCATAACATGGTGGTTTAAATGACTGATTCACTCTAAAGCTAAGGTGACAGGAACCAGTTTGTGTTGCTGTTTCTGTCAGTGAGATAGAAAAATCTCTCCTACAACATAACTGTCATGAGGACAGTAGGCACCATGTTTTTTTTTTAAAGCAGAGGAATAATAATAACATATGTACTATACATATACAACTTCTCGTTGAAAGTACTTTCAGAGTTCTTTACCTTTAAATGTGACGCATACAGAGGAAGTTGGGTTGGAAATACGACCACATAGGCACAAACCATGGGCAAAAGCTCATACAGAAACGGTTTCATTTTGCATTTTAATTTCAAACTCATGCTGAAGGTTTCCTTTGATTATGAAGTTGCCAAGTGCACCAAAGCCTCCTTATCACATGCCAGCTTGGCAGGTGTGGCAATCATCACATGCCAGCTTGGCAGGTGTGGCATGTCATCGAACACGAACCTCCTGTTCTTCAAATAGTTAAAGATTGAACATTTGTAGTGCATGATTGCTGAAATAAAGCAAAAAAAAAAAAATGATCAGAAGACATGCTATGCTTTCAAATAGCTTTTTTATTATTCAGTTTAGAGCTGGTGCAAACAGATAAGCACAAAGTATCTGAAACTCAGACTTTAGAACCTAGGTTTTGAGGATCATTGGCATGTTGGTTAATGCAGCTCTTAAATGATTACTTATCTTTTTAAAAAGTCAGTGTAATTATTATGAAATCAGGGAGTGTAAGACATAATTCCAAAGGTTTTTCTATTCTACAGTTACTTATCTGAAGGTGGTCAGGCAGTAGTGTTAAGGGTCTTGCCAGCAGACCCAACTGGAAGGTGTTAATATTAATCTCCTATGGGATTTGAACTCAAGTCTTCTGCATAGTAGCTGTATGCCCTGTCAGCTAAGCAATCCAGCTACTCAAGCCACAGTCCAGCCACTTTTTCCCTTAATGCAACCCTGAAAAGAGATCACCAGGAATGGATAAATAATCAAAATCAGAAAATGGTGCCTCACAGCCTCAGGAAGGAAACTGCTCCCAAGTTTGCTGGCATTGCAGCAAATGCTTTAGTATTACTTGCCAGAATGAACAGACTATGCCTGAGGATGGCTTTATCTTTATCATCCTTCAGGCTCTGCACAGAGACCTCACTAAAATCAGCAATTCTTCTTGTCTTAACCTCTATACACCCCATGCATGTTTGTAAAGCTTCTAGATAAAATTGTTTCTTTTGTTCCTCTACTATAAACCAAGAGGCCATATTTTCAGGGGTTTACCTCCCTACTCAGTGATGCATAGCTCTTTGTGCTGCAAGATCTGCAGAGGTACAAAGCCAAAATTTCTCTGCAAAACTAAGCATCCTTCTTCACAGATGACATTCTGTATGTTTACATGCACACCTGAGTATAAATACACAGGAAGGAAATTGAGTTATTGATTAAATATGTCCAAAGTGTAAATGCTGTTTGTAAAATGTTTTACTGTGTTTTTTTTTTCCAATTTAAGTATGGATTATCTTTTCTGACTGCTTGTTCTGTGTACCTGCATCTTATGCTATTTCTGGGTGGAAGCCTGGGACGGTAACTGTAAAGCATGCACAGGGCTGCCTAGGCCAGTTTGAGTCTAGTTGAATGTTTACATGCAGGAGTAATTCAATCCCCAACCACATAACTGAACAGGTGGAGAAACAAACACCTATTTTTAGTTTTGTCCCTAGCGCCAACCGTAAAGTCCTGCTTCAGTCTTCATCTCAGTTGCATCTGTTGACTCTATGTTGGTTTAAACTAGCGAAGCAATGGAACAAGTTGTTGTTTTGACTCCTCGCTACTAGCTAGATAACTGTTGGTTAATCCCAATTCATCCCTGAGATTTGCTACACTTTAGACACAGAACAAGCAGATGTCTGCACTCCATTTTTATCAGTGGGCTGACCAACCAGAACAGCTTGGTGCCTTATAGAGATAGGAGCTCAAACCGAGCATTTCAGACAGGTCATGCAACCATTGATTATTTTTACGCATTTTTTCCTCAACTTGAAGGCACGTAAATGTCCCCTAACAATGTAGAAATTGAGTAATTTCTGAGCAACTTAAATATGGTGACATCTTTCGAATGCTGCCATACATTTCCTCTGAGTCTTAAGCCTTTTTAAAAGATGAGCTGATTTGTGGTTAGAGTGGCTAGGAAGCTTCAAGGTAAAATATACACGTCTGTTTTTACCTTTTTGGATAGATCTTCTTTTAGGACAATATGATGGGTCCAGACTGCTGCTCCATCTGAAATCCGAATTGAAAACATACAACTACTATAAGTAATAAAACAAAGATGAAAGAAATACTAAACGAAATAGTACAATAAAAGCAACTTTCATAGTGGGTGAAACACGGGGGAAAAAGAGGAGGGATTTAACATTGGACTGTGAAGACGCCTGTCTCACCTGCAGTACCAGCGAGTTCCACAATTGTGGTCCTGCCACAGAAAAAGCTCTGTCCACTCAGAGCTTCCACACCTCCAGGAGCAGCTGATCAGCTGACCTGAGGAACAGGGAGGAGGCGTACACCTGTAAGAGCTCAGAGAGGTAGGGTGGGGTGAGGCCATTTAAATATTTTACTGGTTGTTCTGCAAATGCCTCCCATTAGACCTAACTCAGGCAATAATTGGTTCTGCACCAGCAAGGAAAGCAACATGATCCACACTCAACAGAAACACACCCTTAAACTCAAGACCAACCATCGCCCACACTTATACAGATCACTCTTACAGCCATCTACTGAATATGCTGTGCTGTGATGATCTTAATGCTGGTCTGAATTATCTTACTGTTGTCTTATTGGAGAGCTTGGAGATGCCCAGGCTTTGCCAATTATCTGATCATTAGATAATAACCCAGGAAGCAGCTGCATCCTTCTTGTTGCCTGCATGTAGTTTTACTCCTGCCAAGGAGGTTGTGTGGTTGTTTGGCTTATGCCTTTATTGAGAGTTATTCAGAATATTTAGAAATATGGGATGAGTAAAACTGGGCTTTTGTTTTTATCCAGCTTCGATGTAGCTATACAGTCTTTGACTGAATGTTATGATTTTATTTTATTCTATTTTTGTTTTGTATGCCTTAAGGTAAGCTTTATTGTTTTTACTGTGAATGTCGTTTGGAGTTGTACAGGGTTTTTAACATTGCACATGTGACAACAGATCTGGATTTATTCTAAATTATTTAACCCATTACGACTGAATGCAGCTTATGTACGTGATATTTCTTTCAGTCTAGATGTAACATTTGCAGGCTAATGTGTTTGTGGAAAAGCACTAACTTTTTACATGTTAAATCCACTTTAATGAAAATGCAAAAGAAGAACAAATATTTTCTTTTTCTCCAGGTTACAACCAGGTGCCCTACCCCATGCCCCAGCCCGGTGGTTCCTATGGTGATCCTAATCAAGCCCCTCCACCAGGCTTTAACATGGGCTACAATCAGGGTCCCCCTACTGTTATGTATCAGCCTGGCCCAGTGGGTCACAGTCCAGGCCAAGGGCCTGAGTATGGTGGCCCACCGGGTGGGATCTCCCCTGCGCCAGCCGGAGGGTCACCTGCCCTTCCCGTCGGAGTCCCACCGGGGCTTGAGTATCTCACACAGGTGGGTCAGACATATCAAGGGAAGTCAGCAAAAGAGGATTATCTGATCTGTAGAAAATGCACAGTAGTGCTGGGTCCTAATTTCCTCAAGATTAACAGGAAATTGGCCTGTGTGAAAATAAAATTAACTCAAATAGATCAGTCATGCTTCATTTCTTCATTAGAGGAATGCATTTCTGTGTACTGAGCTTGTCAGAGACTCTTCTTCCTATTATCATAGTTATTGATTTACCATTTATACACTTGTTCTTTTTGGCTCATTGTACGTATGTAGAGTCGTGTTTGACTCCAATATTGCTTCACATGTAATCTGGCTTTAGCTTATGATGATTTAAGTCTGATTACTGCATCCTCCTTTGTTTTAAAGTCCATTTAGCTCAAGGTATAACTTTGATCCTGTCAGGCATGTGAACTTGCAAAGCTCACATCTCACCTTGTTCTCAGAAGAATGAGTCTCCAGATTTGTTTGTGCGATCCTATGAAGAACCAACTTACAGTTCATTCAGGTTTATTCTGCCTTTATTGCTCTCCAACAAAAACCAGGAAAACAAACTCATAAGAAATAGGGAAAAATTTGTTGACAGTCGAGTCAAATGTCACAGAAACAGTCAGTGGTTTTATGGAAATTCATGATACATGCTGCTTTGCATTGTAAACCTTTTGAATGTGCTTGCAGCTTTTTCACTTGTTCAAAGAAACACACTCTTAAGACAACTGGATGAACGTGTTTTTCAGTGTTAAATAACTATCCCAAAGTTTATCATGTTTTCTTTGTTGTTTTAGATCGACCAGATCCTGATCCATCAAAAAGTTGAACTCCTTGAAGGTAAAGCATGTGACCTCGTTGTTGCATCATGGTAATGTGACACAGAGAATTCTTTTTGTCCTTGTCAGTCACTTTTTCCGCTTCTCTCTCTTTACAACCCCGCCCAGCCTTCATTGGTTTTGAGACAAACAACCAGTATGAAATAAAGAACAGTCTGGGCCAAAAAATCTACAAGGCCAAAGAGCAGAATGACTGCTGCACCAGGAACTGCTGCGGCTCTCTGCGTAGCTTCGACATGAAAATCAAGGACAACATGGACAGGGAGGTCATCCGTCTCATCCGGCCTTTCCGCTGTGTCTCCTGCTGTTGTCCCTGCTGCCTGCAAGAGGTCTGAGTCTCTGAATGGTTAAAAATTACTTGACTCATAAATTATTAGCCTCATATTGTATTGATTTACTTCATGTAGACCAATATTGCTCCAGCTGAATACAAATAATTTTGAATACTTGCTGCAGATAAGCCAGTTACCCTTGTATTTGCTCTGAATGTGTCCTCTGACACTATTACTTTTGTCCATTTTTAATGGTGTTATTATCATTACAACAGCTATTTATTTTTCCTTGGATGTTTTTTTTTTTTTTTTTTTTTTTAATTGATCAAGTCTTGCCACCTTTTTTGACACAAGACATTTAAAACGTACATTTTTTGACACATAATCTTGCTAAACTTGCTCAGTTGTAGCACCTACAGATGATAACACTGCCCCCCTCAGGTTTTTAAGATCTTTATTGGGGATGATAGTTGCAGCAATCCAGCTAATATTCTTATACTGATGCACATATCACCGAGGAACAGAGAGCATCTGGATTTATCAAACCAAATGATTCTTTTCCATTACTTAAGCGTCCCATCTGTAGGTTATCTAACCATTTTTTTTCCCCAAAAGCCTCCCTGATAAGTGGTTTTCTTTAGGCACACAATTGTTCATCTTTAAACTCTCTTTGCAACAGTGTATGAAAATACTTTTTTAGATATTTTATATTATTAGTTGTGCTGTTGATTTTCATCCATTTTAATTTCAGCAGTGTCACAATCATTCAAGACTTTTTTCTGTCTGCATTTCTTCAGTTTTAGTAGTTTAAAAAAATCTTGTTAGCAGTTTTGTTTGCTTGATAAAGACTAATAACTTTCCACAACCAAAGACTGGTTGTTTGAGGAGTGAGAGGCGATTTACTACATTTGGTTAGTGTTAAATAACTTCTTGTTGGAAATAGATTTAGGGAATAATTATATTCCCTCAATCGAAAGCAAGTGGAAAAAAAACATGATTATTTTAGGCATTTTTTGTTTATTTAAATTTTACGTTATTCCCATACATGTGTGGGTTTACTCCGGGGTCTTCATCTCACAGTCTAAACACACTGATGTTTTCAACTCCAAGTATCTTGGAGGTTAGCAGGAAAACAGATTAAACTACAAATGCAACACAGAGGCATCTATTAGAACGGACAGAGCAGACTTTACTTCCTAAGGAAGTTAAGATCATCCAATATCTGCACCAAAGTATTACATATCTCCCCTAAGTCTGTTGTGGAACGTGCAATCATCTTCGCAGTCATCTGTTGGTGCAGCTGCATCAGAACCAGACATAAAGAGACTGAACAAACTGATCAAGAAGGCTGGCTTTGTACTGACTCTGGAGCTGATTGTCCAGAGAAGAATGCTGCACAAGCTGCTGAAAATAATGGACCATTCTTCACATCCTCTACACAACACAGTGAAGAGCCAACGGAGTGTGTTTAGTATGAGGTTAGGTTAAGTCCAATGTAAGACAGAAAGGTACCGGACATCATTCTCACCAGCAGCAATCACCCACTCGAGCAAGACATTATCATAATCTTAAAAACAAACAAAAACAACATTGCAATTTCCCTTTGGGATTAATAAAGTATTTTTAATTTAATTTTCATGTTGAGTTAATTGGAATTCCTAAATTCTTCGTAGGAGTGAGTCTTTCCTTGTGATGGATTAGTGACTTATCCAGGGTGTCTGCTACCTCTCACCTGATAGCAGCTGGGGTTGGTTCCAGCACATACAACTAATAAAATAATACAAAAAATAAAATTTTATATATATAAAATAAATATTTTGCAGGTGGCTGTGAAACATAGTAATAAGTTAAAGGATAACCTGTAGCGTACAAGAAAATGAAGGACAGCGTAGATCACAGGTGTCAAACTCCGGTCCTCGAGGGCCGGTATCCTGCAGGTTTTCATTGTTTCCCTGATCTAACACACCTGACTGAAATTAATGGGTTAATTTGACGAAGTTGACAAGAAGCTGTTGGATCCATTTGATTTTATTCAGGTGTGTTAAATCAGGGAAACAACGAAAACCTGCAGGATACCGGTCCTTGAGGACCAGAGTTTGACACCCTTGTAGATGGTTTAAGCTGCCTCTCCATATATTCTGTAAATACTAATGAGTCATTTATTTATAATCAATAACTTTGGGATAAAAGATTAAAATTAGTTGTACTACTGACGTGTTTCAAAAGCTGAGCAGATAAACTTGACAACTTTTGCATATCTAGCTAAAACAAAAAGTAAATTAATAGACATTTCTTTATTCTTTTCAAATAATTTTAGCTCCTATTGGCACAAATACTTGCAGCCTGACAGCTTGCAGAGGTTTTTATCTAAAGCCCCCCCCCCCCCCCGTTGCCTTACTGCTGAGTGCCGTGTCAGTGCACCAGGCTGCTTGGGCAGGGGGTTTGTTGAGAGGATGAATGACTCTTTGTTCTTTGTTGTCCTTTCTGTCTCCTTGACTCCCCTATCCACTGCCATCCCTCCACCATCCTTCATCTTTCTTTTCCAGTTTAATCACATCGTTAGCAGTCTGTCCACATTGCATTCTCATTGGCCCTGAGCCCAAGCCAACCCTCTCACATACTGCACGTCTCTGTTCACTGCTCAGACAAGCTTCATGTGAGATGCGTTACTTTTGTTATGCAGTCTCACAATGGCGCAGTCAGAGCTTCAATTAGCATCCTGTGTGACCTCGTGATGTTTTATTATTAGCTGTCAGTATTAAGGTAACTAAGTTTGTGTGGCATTGGCATGCATGTCTAACTTAAGGATGTTGCCTACAGATGGAGGTCCAGGCACCGCCGGGCACCACCATAGGGTACGTTAAACAAGACTGGCACCCTTTCCTACCAAAGTTTTCCATCATGGGTGCAAACAAGGAGACCGTGTTGAAACTGGAGGGACCCTGCTTTGCCTGCAACTGCTGTGGAGATGTCAACTTTGAGGTAAATGAGGAAAACTGAAACATGTTAATTGGCTTAAAGGAATAGTTGGACAGTGACAGTGGACCAGTACTACACACAGTGGAGTGATGCTGACAGCTAGCCAATAGTAAGCCCCACACTGCCCAACCAAACAAAATTCCAAGATTTTTTTTCATGGCTGTGAGGAGGCGTTGGTAGTCACTGCAGGAAGGAAATCACTGCAGGCTGCTCAGCAACAACAGAAGTAACATCAGTGTTCTCTAATCAGTGTGTTGTTAAAAGGACGATTTTGTTGACTTGTCTCTGACTTTCTCCTTGCCTACAGT
The DNA here is from genome assembly GCF_017639745.1 of Melanotaenia boesemani. NCBI lineage: Eukaryota > Metazoa > Chordata > Actinopteri > Atheriniformes > Melanotaeniidae > Melanotaenia > Melanotaenia boesemani. The sequence continues at coordinate 20,530,243 of NC_055686.1, read as the reverse complement.
CTATGTCCTAAAGTTAACTGTTAGCCTCATATTTCCATGACAAAAATGAAAGTGTACATGTTTGTATTTAGCATAACAAATACCTCATATAGGTCAGCAATGTCTAGCTTTCTGCAGAAAGATGTTGCATCATACGAACAGCTAATAATGTTAGGAGGTCTCATAAATAATGAAAACTTCTGTTTTGATTTCCAGCTGAAGGGGAAAGATGGGGACACTCCCATCGGTCGCATCAGCAAGCAGTGGAGCGGCCTTTTAAAAGAAGTCTTCACTGACACCGACAACTTTGGCATCCAGTTCCCTCTGGACTTGGACGTGAAGATGAAAGCTGTGCTCATGGGTGCCTGCTTCCTCATTGTAAGATCCTGATCTGAGTGACCAGCTTCTCTTTATTTATTTATTTTTCATCATGTAGGATCTCGCTGAGTGATGCTTATTTCTCTTTCATGCTGTTGCTTTGCAGGATTTTATGTTCTTCGAGAAAGTCGGAGAGGCCAACCAGCGCAGCTCTGTGTTTTCGTAACTGAGGAAAAAAAGGAGAGAGGAAATGGCATGGAAGGATCCTCTCCTGTTTGCTTTGTATGTACTTATTGCATTTGTTCTTTGGTGCAGTCCCACAATCCATTTATAGACGCATACAAAGCAGTGTGATCTAATCAGTTCTTGTGTAAGTCAAGTCTGTCCAAGCTTAGTGACTGATTGCTGGCTACAGAGTTGCCAGTGTTCCTTACACGCCATACAGTGAGTAAATGTTTGATCTACATCCAAGTGAAAGGCGTATGTTCAGCAAGATCCCTGCCAAAGAATTTCTACCTTACCATGGATGTTTTTTAACTGCTCATGCGTAATAAATAGTGGGGTTTTTTGCAACACTGTTGTTTCAAATTTATACAGTTTTTCTGTTGTATTATTTTGCTCATGCTTTATGTAGAAATCACAATAGATAGATGTAACTGCAGCACCGTTGTGGATGTAGAAGCTAAATGCATTTATTCTATTCATGATAGCAGCTACCTAATGGCACTTTCAGTTTGTTCATTCTTTGATATTTTCTCAAAAGTCAGCGTGGATATTCTTAGTCCCTACAGACTTTGATTACTTCTCAACATTTAAAATTATAAAGTTCAGTTTCCTCAGTTCTTTTGCTTGTGGTTTAATACCTATCACACAAGCAACACTTGCTTTACTTAGCAAATATTAAGCATGTAAACAAACTAATATGGATGATGACATGATAAATATTAATACTTACTGAATATCAGTACATTTATAATCATTCCATCCATTGTAATCTGCCTATGTATATGCCAAAATATATTTTTTAACATGGTTGTAGACTTTTTTTTATTATTATTATCAAAAGCTTCATGCAAAATCTTTGCATTCTGTAGCTTCACAAGTAAGCGATGCAAGAAAAGACAGGTAGTGAACCCAAAAGGGTGGCATGTGCTGACAGTACTTACGAAAAATGCCCTTTTTCTGTCTCTTTGATGCCTTAAATTAAAACCATCAGTGTCTTTAGCAACTAGTCTACAAAGGCTACAAAGGCTGTAAAATAAATGCTCAACTGCTCCTTTGGTAGTTAAAGGGTTGCCATAGACACCGACATCACTGCCCAACCACACCCATCTTTTCTCCAGATACCACTGTGTTGAACATGGGAGAGTAGGGGAAAGGGAGTGTGTGTAAGCTGAAGGTAGATATAATGAATGTACAGTATCAAAAAGGAAATACAAAGCAGAAGTTGAGATCGGTCTTACTCGTCTGAGGCAGGCAAAGTCTGGTAGTGATTAGTTTCGAGATACCTAACATTAGTCACAGAGTCCTGAATGTGAATTTTGAGCCTGCTGTTCTTTAGACATTCTTTTTTTTTTGTTGTTTTTGTTCAGATTAAATGGGTGTTCCTCCCCTGAGGCATTATTGCCACCAGTGCACTCATCTGGATATCATTACTCTGAGTGTAACTAAATGGGTCCCATTGCCTTTGGATATATGCAATTACCAGTAATATCACCTCTAAGGAAAGTAAAGCCAAAATATGTAAAAATCTTTAATGCAATGGGTTTTTCAATCTGTTTGATGTTAATCTGCAGCATGTGCTTTGTTGTATAAGTAACATGATCAATTTTTATCTGTTTTCTACCATTTTCCACCTTGTAATTGTACTTTTTCTTTCTACAAAACAAATGTATTTCAAAAGTAAGACAAGTCTCTCTCAGAAGTAAAGCAAATACTACAGACCATTACTTGTTTCATTGTTTTGAGATTTGCTCTAGTGACCAAGAAGGAAAATCAGGGGAGTGGCCTCAGTCTAAACATGGAACATCTGGTTTCACTTTTTTGCTTTCAGGAGAAAATCCAGGCTCTCGTTTTCTTTGGAAAAACAAGTCACTTATTCTGTGTCTAGTATCATCATCTTGATATGTGCTTGCATAAAAATGTTAATTTGCAGAAATATTTTTTTTTCACCTCCTGAAGCATCAGTAAGACAAGAAAATGGCCTCATTGCAATGCGGAGATGCTTGTGTTATTGCTCCATCTCCTGGAAGAATGTGAGAAATGCATACACAACATGTAGAAACATGTCTGCACGTTTATTCAAGGCACTTCTGCAAAATAATGCAGAATGTAATTATCCCTCTAATGAAAGTCATCATGTGGTTCTTACTGTACAGAAATGAACACTTTGCTGCTGGTTGTCACGAGATTACCAGACATTTTACAAGCTGCTTCACAGTAGGATGTGAAAGAAAGTTTCATTTCAAATTAGGAAAATGTAAAAATATCCATCAGACAAATACAAGAACATGTCTAAGATGTTTTAGGCCCACATAGCTTTTGGGAAGGACACATAACGGATTATAATTACTAAAGACAACTAAATTACTAATCTTCCAAAACGGACAGGTTCTTCAGAAGTTTCTCTATGGAGCATTATACACTTAAAAACACATTGTGGTGGTGGCATATACCAAAATCAGTCTTGGTTAATGCAGTAAAATGTTAAAAATCTCTTCTATCAAAACAGCATTTTACATTATATTCTCTGTTGGGATATTGACTTTATAAAACAAAAAGGGTTTTAAATACACACATCGTACTTCTGTACAAAAGTGAGCCCACATAAGCAAAGATTCGTCTTCTTGGTCAAAACCTGGTTGCTGCAAAATCTACAACAAGGTAAACATTGTACACTGCTCAAAAAAAAGGGAACACTAAAATAGCACATCCTATATCTGAATGAATGAAATATTCTTATTAAAACACTTTGTTCTTCACATAGTTGAATGTGCTGACAACAAAAATCACAAAAATTATCAATGGAAATCAAATTTATTAACCCATGAAGGTCTGGATTTGGAGTCACTCAAAATTAAAGTGGAAAAATGTACTACAGGCTGATCCAACTCTGATGTAATGTCCTTAAAACAAGTCAAAATGAGGCTCAGTAGTGTGTGTGTCCTCCATGTGCCTGTATGACCTCATTTATATAATGGAAAAAGACAAAGGTTTTCACATGACAGTTTATTTAACATTTTACATACAAAATATATCTAAATTTGTTTGTTTTTTTAAAGACATAATGGATAAAAACAGTGGAAGACAGTCTTTTTACTAAATTCCAATATTTTAACATATTTTAATTTTTTTTGCATTAACTTCCTTCATTTTTTTCTTTTGGAACATTGAGCAGGACATTGATGGGAAAAGCTAATCTAGTCAAGGCCAGATAAAAATCTCTTCAGACTCGTCTTTCTGTGCTAATCTGAGCTCGCTCCTTCTCGTTGGGCCTCTCTTCTCGATGCCATCGGATCAGGAAGCGGCTGGCCTGCTGCAGGTTCCACTGGTATTTGGAGAGGATCTTCATGCAGTCCTCTCTAGAACAGAGGCTGAGTGAATACAGCTGCTCCAGCTGAGGAGAGAGAGACATACACCAGCTCAGAAGCAGACGTCACAAAACCCAGGAGATATATATATATATATATAAATAAAGGCATTTTAAGACAAGCAAAATAAAAGATGACATAAATTAAGTAAGCTACTGGTTATTTGCTTCCTGCTTATCATACAGAGTCAGAAGGGCAACCATAGTGATTCACTCACAGCTACAGCCAATAATAATCATGAATTACTTGCATATCATCAGTGACTTTTATTTATTTATTTATTTTTAATAATTTGCTTTCCCTACATTTAAGAAAACCATCATATTCTAGTGCTCATACAAACTCTGAATATCTCTGTTTAAGTTATTTAAACTCAAACACTTGATTTGAAGACAGTATTAGACATAGTTCTGCTTTTGTTCATGCCTTTGTTTTATGTAAAGCACTTTGAATTGTCCTGTACATGAAATGTGCTATACAAATAAACTGCCTTGCCTTGCCTTTAACTTCATACACAGGAAAAGAGAAAAAGAAAAGTCAACTGGGTTACTAATTAGTGCAAGTCAATGCTAAAGTTAACATCCTGCCCACCACCCACTGCTGTGTGGTTTCCAAGAGATCAACAAGTGCAGTCTACATATGGCCAACACACTGCTTTCCAGGTCATTGTATCCTGCTGTTTTATCAAAGACAGCAGTGTCTCCACGTTATGAACTAATGTGACCCATCAGGTCCTTCCTTTGCTAGATTTATTCCACATGATTGTAGGTTTCCTGTCAGTTTTATTATTAGTGATTTAATTAAAAATGAACAGACTAACTGCTTTTAAACTAGACTGGAACACAGGGTCTACATACAAATTTACCATTTTACCAAATAAGGGAATGTGATGTCACTTGATTTTCATATTCATTCAAGACTTCCACTATCATACTGAATATTTTATCATCCTTAAGTGTGTCCTGTTACATATTTCATTAATGCTGATTTCATTTAAAGCTTTTATCTTTTTTTTTTTAATAACCCTGTGTTTCCTTCCTGTCTTGTTTTTGTGTTGCTCATCACTTCATGATCTGACCTTGAGTTGTTGCTCAGTCCGGACTGGGTTCCAGTCATTACGCTGAAGTGCACTCTGAACCTCTTCAGTGGTAGCTCCGTGAACTGCTTCCATCACCTGAGCAGAATAAGAAATGCATATTTCCTTTAACTCAGCAAGGTTTCATACAAACAAAATGCATCTCTAACAGTAAGAAAATCATTTCTTATACCTGTGCAATGAGGCCATCTCTTGTGGTCAGTACATGAGGAGATTGTTCCAAATTCCTTATTCGGTCTCTGTCTCTGGTGTCCTCGTCCAGCTGTGGGGTAGAACGTGCCATCTGGGCCATTTTAACCAGGTTGGAGCTTCCAGCCCCCTGCTGAGGTGGGAGCTGTGGTTGTGTCTGTGTCAGTAGGAATTGGCCAGTCTGTGGATGCCACAAGGAACCTGGGGTTGGATCAACGGTGGGTCTCCTCTGAGCTTTCATGTTCAAGCGTTTCAGGTTGGGGGGTGGCGGGCGAGGAGGGGGCATTATGCTAGCCTCACTGAAGCGGCGAGGGTCCTGCTGCATCACCATGCTGTGAGCGACCATCACTTGAGGCATAAGTCTGCCCTGCTGATCCACTCGGACAGCACCTACTGTTTGAGCCCGGGGCCGATGTCCACCTAAGACTGACTCTAAGCTCATAGAGAGGCCTGAGGATACAGAGAGATGCCTTTTTAATGCAAGAACTGCTGAGGAAGAACACAGCTTAGTGCTCACCAACATGTTACAGTCATGATGCAGCACAACTTTGTTCCTTAAGAGACATGCTGGCTAAAAGGGAGGATGAGATCCGTTACTTCACAGGTGGATTTGATGCCACATAAAGAATAAATATTGAACAAAACAACAAAAAGTGAAATCACCACAATCAATTTTATTGCTAGAATGAGTGTGAAAACTCTCAAGTGTGCTCAATTAATGCTCCCAACTCTGCTGACATCTACAACAGGAAATAATGGCATCTGACTGTCTACCAGGCTGTAGTGAATCACAGTTTCTAATATTATGTATTTTTATTTTTGAAAAGCTGTTTTTCATGTTTTTCATTGACAGCAAAAGCATGAGCCAATTCTACACACCAGGACCGAGAGAGTGGCCGAGCAGGCTGGTGAAACGAATGATCTGTTAGTCTCTTAATACTGTGTGTTGTTGCTCCAGTCAGTTTTAAAACTGAGATGTTTTATTCTGTAAACTAATTTAATGGCTGCATTCATTCTCTTAGCAGCACATTTAATATTAAATTAAATGCTCACTAAAGTGTTATGTTTCTGGTCAGATCTGGAGTCAGTAAATATCCCTGACTAAAAAGCTGATTGTACCCTTTCTCAATGATGACAAAAGCCAGATTGTGATTCTGTTCAGATTGTGCAGTTAGTTGTGTTTAGTTCTTACCTGCCATTTTCTGCAGATTGGATCCCTCCCTCTCTCTGCCAGATCCTGAAATCCAGCTGCTGCTGCTGCACCAAATCAACACAAGAGTAAAGGTTGTTTAGATGGACTGTCTCAGCTCAAAAAATTCATTAACCAACAGCAGATGGACGTTAAGGGCTCGTTATTGTGGGATGGGTCTAACTGCTTCCCAAATGCGAGCTGAGCTCAGACCACAGAGAAATTTTACTGCCGTTTAAGTTTCCATTTAACACAGTTATTTTTATCCCTGCAGATAGCTGACGAAACATACTTCATACAACAGGATGCTGTCAGTTTAGCTTCAACGGAATCCAATGTGGAGACAGTAACATGCTTCCAGAAACAAAAGTAAAGTAGAAAAATAGTAAATGTATGATCCTTAGAGTAAACATGAGGCTTTATAATAATTTTTTTTACCACTTTTGTGTCACAAAAGAAGTTTCCATTTTAGAAAACCCCCAAAAAACTAAATATAGTCTGTCTAAGATAGTGAGGACTGAATAAAAAGGATGACTAACTTGTCCAGTCTCTCTGGCGTCCCCCAGCTTCGGTCAGGGTTGACATCTCCGTGCCCCGTGTGCTGCAGACTGCCCTTCAGTGGGGTTGAGATGAGAGGAGAACTGCCAGGTGTGCTAGGCCCCGTGCTGCTGGAAGTGGTGGCAGGGACAATGAGACTGGCGGGGAACCAGCCGAAGAGCAACGTCCTCTGGTTCTGTCCACGCCACTCGTTCATCTCTAGGCTGCAGAGAGAGGGACACGTTTGACATCTCAAACATGGTAGTTTAAAATGGAAGCTAAAATGAAGCCAGTAAGTTATTATCACTACAAGCAATAGTGTAGTGGGTGTGCTCCTCATTCCTCCATCTCTTAATCTCCTTGTCCATCAAATGATGAATGTTTTGTGTTTTGAACTGTTATGTTGAAGACTAAAGTTAGGGAGTAAGGATTAGTACAACATTATTAAAAACTTCATGTTTAAATGTAAACAACAAATCAAATAAAGGCAATTATTAGTCAATGAAAGGCAGAGATACGGAACTTAATGGGAAGATTTGACACACATCGGATTTATTAGTGGATATCCCTTGCAATACATCAATATTAATATTATTACACATGAAGGAGACCAGGTAAGGTTTAGCAGTACAACGCCACATGGTACAGAACTAAACATGGGATCATTATACTGCTATATCAGTAGAAAAAGTAAAAAATAGAGTCTACATAACTGTTTCTAATTATTTATTGCTTAACTTAACTCCAATTGAGAGGCTTGCAGAACAAATTTATAAAGATTACTGTATATATTTCTGAGAGAGATCTGTGGATTCATGTTTATAGAATATTTTATTTTTGTTAGTTAAAATCATTGTATAAAAAACTGAGTAAATTTACTTTTAAAGAAAAAAAAACTGCAAATAGTTACACACTGGATATCACCCTTACATAATCTCCATTATGAAAGTATTAAGTAAAAGTTGCTGGACTTGTTCAAGAAACAAAGCAAAATGCATTCAAGGACTCGAGATTACTACTGGAATGTACTTTTGAGAGTAGGCCTGATTCAAACCCCTGCTTTATCTAAACAAAGGCCTATTGTTTCTGTTTGCTCCGTTGTTCCACCCTCATCTCCCTCACTCACCCATGATCGACGACAGTCACCATGTCATTGGTTGCAAGTGGAAGTTTTCTGGGCTCTGCATAGTCTCTTATTGCCTGGACTTCCATAGGTTTTGCCTTGAAGATTTAGGAAAATTAGGGAGAAACTACAAATAAATGCAGTAAATAAAATTGGGTGCATGCTTTCTGCAATATGTTCACAGATCAGGTAAACTGTACTTCTAATTTAATCACTGAGAATAATAAAATAAAGTTTAATTTGTTCAGACCTCTGCCACCATTGTGGTTAGATGGGCAAAGCTGGGCCTCTCAGCAGCGTTGCAGGCCCAGCACTTCCTCATGATAGCGTACAGTTCCTGAGGGCAGTCTGGTGGCTTCTCCAGTCGCTCGCCCTCCCGTTCTACACGCCACAAAATCTGAATCAAAGTCAGAGTCACAAGCAGTGTAAGGGTGGGGATACACATTCCAAACATGAAAGCTGTACTTTTACTGGCATGCCAACAAGTGCATACCTGTCGGCCTGACAGACCGAACCAGGGCTCCTCACAGTAGGTGAACATCTCCCACAAAGTCACACCAAACATCCAAACATCTGAGGAATGGGAGAAGGAGCCAACACGAAGAGATTCTGGAGCACACCTGGAGGAAGAGCAGGGAGACAGAGCAAATGGAAACTGGTTAGAAATTTATTAAAATATTAGCAGTTATTTCAATTTTAGACTTAGAATTTTCCATCTGCTCACCATGCAAATGGGATCCTTCTGTGTGCTGACATGACATAATGGTCTTTCTCTTGACTCAGGCCTCGCATCAGACCAAAGTCCCCGATTTTCACCATCTCCCTGGAAGCTAGCAGCACGTTTCTTGCTGCCAGGTCCCTGTGGATGAATCTTCGTGTCTCCAGGTACTCCATACCTGCCACAATCTGAGTGGCAAATAGCCAGAGGCGGACCAGGGGGTACTCATACTGACGTGAGCGAAGGATGTCATATAATGAGCCCAAAGGGGCCAGTTCTGTTACCTAAAAGAAGAGAAAAATGTATCGGTGTGCATTCCAACTAAAAAAGTGTGTTCAATTATTAAATGCTCGGTCATCATCTTACCATCTTGAGGGGCTGTGTGAGCACCACGCCATATAGTCGTATTATGTTGGGGTGGTCTAAGGACTGCATTGTAGTGACTTCTTGGAGGAAGTCCGTCAGTGTGTCTGTTTGCCTTGACATGCTGTTCCTCAGTGATTTTACTGCCACAGGCAACTAAGAGGAGATAAATACAAATGTATTAGCCTCACATTACCTCATAATAAATGAGCTAAAAGAGGATAATTATCTGTGGATTTGTGGTTCTGGATCTGCTTGCAATGTAAGAACTATATTTTGCTCTATAAATAATAGAGATGAACAAGTAATTTGGAAATTGCCAAAGGGATGGTCTTGGGGTGGGGGGGTGGGTGGTGTTTTTTTTTTTTTTTATCATGTTTAGTTCAGTTTTCCCTCATGTGCTGTGTGTCACTGGCTCATTAGCTCACCTGGTTTGATTTTCATTCACTTCACCTGTTCTCAATTTATTCTGTGTGTATATATACCCCATGGTTTTCAGTTTGCCCTTGTCAGATCCTTTTGGTTAACTCCCTGTAGTGTGTGGTTCCCTGTCATGCATTTTGGAAATAAACCCTTTTACCTGCACTGACTCTGACTCCGGCCTGATTCTGCCTGCATTTGGGTCCTCACCACCGCAACCACTCATGACATGAAATGTAATCAGATCTCCTTCAGAACATAAGCATGCTAGCAAAAGACACACAACTGTTGTAACTTTGTGTATAAAATATGAGAGAGTGTGGGAAACCGTTATCTGGCATAAGAATGAGATATGAATATGCGGTTAGGTAAAACGAATGTACATAACACCTAATGATAAGACATATTACCAAATGGTAAATAGCCCTAAGATAACTGTTGCAACTATAATACATGACATGGGAGATAAAGTATGAAAATGCTTGTGGTGATCATGATCCATGACAGCAAGTTAAAAAGACACAGATGTAAAAAGCTGCATGACAGGCTGTACTTGATCACACCAAGTCAGTGTCACCATGTCGGCACATTTTTTCTGGAAAGTTTTGTATTATTTTTACTTCAAAACTTCCACATTCTTGATCATTGTGAAATACTCACAGCATTGTCTTGTCAGTTGGTTACAAGTATAATAACGTGTGTCTGTCCAGACTATTTATATTGTATAAAGGGAATGTAAAAATCAGAATAACACCAGATGTAAGGTCTCTGCCAAATTAATTGGCTCACTAGCTTGAATAAACACTGATAAAACTTCTAAATGTGCTCAAGGTCACTTTTGTTATCTGCGACATCTCAAGTCTTTGCAATAAACAGTTAATTATTTCCAAAGAGCTAGTTGTTATTTTTTATAAATAGTTCTGCAAGGTCACTTGCACGTGCCACCCTTTTCCTAGTGTGTGCCAGGGATCTCCACCCAAAATGTAGGGCTGGACGACAATACAAATTATGGTATTGTTCTGATACCAAGTAAATCCAGGGCAAATATCGCCAATACTGATACTTTTTGCTTGAAATTACACAATTATTATCGTAATCAAACACAGTATAAAGATTTTTGTTAAATAAAAATTCTTTGATTAAAAAAAACTAAATGGCAGAACTGAAAATTTTAGATTTAATCTTTTTGCTGAATATAAACACACACACACACACACACACACACACACACACACACACACACACACATATAAATATATAAAATAACATCAACAATGTAATAAAATAATAAAATAACTGTTATTACCTTTTATCACACAAGGGCTTGAGAAAAATAAGTTCAAGAGTGCAAATTAGCTGAATAAAAGCAAAAGCTACTATTGATTGGCTCTCATTCACATACTTTGGCTTTTTGTCCCCAAAGCCCTCTGTAAGAAAAATATAGCTCTCATCATGGTGGTATCGATCTATACCAATACTCGCCTTGGTATCAATAATATTGATATTTTTATTAATCTGCCCAGCCCCACTAAAATGTTTCTAGATCTGTCCCTGTGAGAAATATTGATGTAATTTCTGGAGTGCTTCTAGAGAAACCAGCATATGGTTAGATCCTTTAAGACATATAACTTCACACAAATGATCAGAAATCTCTATACAGTGGGGGTTGTGTAAATGCCAGATTCTGAACAAAATCAGGCAAAGACTGTGACAAAAAGTAATTTGATATTTCACTGTTTATATAACAACATAAAGTCTGACTCATTGGATCTAAACACATAAATTTTAATTTTATACAAATATATGCATGCAGCATTCACCGCTAGAATGTGTCATGTTTTGCACTGCAATGACTGTGTTTTGTAGGAAAAAGCTTGAAACTTCAGCAGATTTGCTGAATGATCTCTTACCACTCTTCCTGTGGGTGTGTGCCACTCTCCCCTTTTCACCACCCCAAAGGACCCCGAGCCCAACCTCTCTCCTAGGATCAGCTCACTGTCCTGGATCAAACATGGCAGAGCCCGGCTTCCGGCCTCCTGACCACCTCCGTTCCATGGCTCCTCCGCATTTTTGGACGCCTGTAAACGTTGATACGCTTAGCTTACTGCTAGATTTGATCACATTACTGTTCCAATGAAATGAAGTCTTTGACAAAGCTCCAGTAACAAGATAATGTCAGACCTTGTGCATCCATGACCGTCCTCGTGAGGTTATCTTGTAGTGTTTCAGAGCATCCCATAATCTTCTTTGTGCTGCAAGATCAAAAAGTTGTTGTATTTTGTTTTTTCTGTATCTCAAAATGTAAACTTTGGATTTTTTTTTATATTTCCTACACCACATGAACAACGTCAGTATTTAGAATAAAATAACCGGGTGAATGACTTTTGATATTTTAGCCTAGAAGTAGGCAGAACAGGCATTGCAATCTAGACAGTGATGTTATCCATCAGACACACTTTTCTAACAAATGAAACCACATGCCTGCATTCCTGTAACAGTCCTGACAGATGACAGTGCTGATGTGCATCTGTTTGCGTAGCTGTCCATGTTCCTCCAAAAGATATTACATTTCATTGGCTGAAACTGAAAACATTAAGTCTTGATTTGTGTGTCAAGGACAGAGGCTTTAATACTTTCGTTTGCACATGAGGGCTGATAAAACAAACAAAAAAAAAACAGATCAAACTTTTTATGTGCAGCATCAACTGCTGAATTGGTGATTAATTTGTTAAAGAACAGTTAGCTCACAAAAGGTTTAAAAAAAAAAAAATCTCAATCATTTTATGTTTGTCCACAAACAAACTAATCTCCTTATCCAAAGCCTATTTTATTTGACTTTCACTGATGCCCTTTATCATTTTTATGAGAGTTGCCAGAAATTTTGTTGTACTTGTATGATAACAATAAAGTTGATTGACTAAAGCTGTAGATAAAAACATCAAATGAAGGTTCTCAGATGTAAAATATTTGATTTACAAAGACAAAATAGAACCAAATATGAAATAATGAGGCGGCATCATAAAAACGGAGCTTTAAAGTTCAAGGGTCTATGGCAATGCCGGCGTGATCAGATCATGTGATATTTACAACGCACCGCAACAATAAAGAAATTAGTCCTCTGAGGCTATGAAGCAGGATTTTCTCTTGTCGAGGGTCAACCTGAGGTTTTCCGTGCTACAATGCTGGTTAACCTCTTACCGGGGACACTCATCATGGTAACACAACCTGCTGGATAATTCTAATAAATCAACGAGTATCAAAAGCATCACCTCCTGACCAATCAGTCCTCTTGGAAAAAAGGCCTGCCCATTTTTAGAAGATCCCGTTGACGTTGGTGCGTGGATCTAATAGTAGTGAAAGAGGTTTTAGGGACAGATGAAGAAATAACCTTTTGATGAATAAATAAAGTCTTGTCACTGACTGCTTTGAAGTATGTTTTTGTACTTTTTCTTGACTTGTTCTCCAGTCCATTTGGCACCACTAGGGTTGCATCTAAAATAATGAGATTAATAATGATGCTCACACATGGCAGAACTGCAGAACCATGAATTTCTTGAACGCACAACTACCCGTGCGTCATGGTGAGGAATTAATATTCCAACATAAAACCTGCTCACACGGGGTGCTGAGCCTCAAAAGAACTGAAAGGAAAATATACAAGAAAGGAAGGAACTGAAGAAGCATTATGACTGAAACATCTGGGCCATGATAAAGTGAAATTGGGTGATCATAGCGCTGTCTATTATATTGTCTAATGAATTATATTGTATAATCTGACAAATTTACGCATTAACAGAGCTGACAATTTTCTGCCAGCATTCCTTCTTGGCTGTTGCTACAGCAACAGTGTTGCTGTTGGCCTCAATTATGCAAGTAATTCTTATTTCTGAAGAATGATTGCTCCTCCATGGTGAAGCTGGCTGCTCCGAAGGATTTCTCAATGTCTTTGATTGGTCAGAAGCTGCAAACACCACGCCCCTTTTTTGTGAGTTCACACTGATCAAGATTGGAAAACACTGGGTGAAATTACCGAGTCACTAAGCTTCATAGTACCGCTTATCCGGATCCTGAACATCTGGCTAATTCAGCCCAGGTAACAGAAATATCCGGGGTATGTACTTTGTAGTACCGGCCTCTGGGGAACTGATGTCGAATTCACTCAAAAGTGCAAATTTCAAACTCTCTTGCAGTTGCTATTTGATGTTGATGTGTAAAACTGGAATTTCATAGTGCAAGAATATTTATCTGAGTGCAAGAGTGGGATGGGGTGGGCAGGCATGCAATATAGTCGTCATTTTGAATAATTTTACTAAATGAAAAATGGTTCAGCTGGTAATTTGAGTATTTTTTGTATTTTTGGTCCCAATATGTCAAAAAAGAAGTTTAAAGTGAAAAAAAAAAATTATTTGATCATACACGTAAAGTCGTGCTGGGAAAAACAAACCAAACATTGATATGGTAAATATTTTTATGTTGTAAATAAAGGCAAACTTCATAATTTGATACTCAAAATAGGCTTAGAAGCTGACAAGTTATAATCAAGATTCCTAGATTTAATCGCTTCTGATGATCTACATTTCTAAGCAATCATGATTCAGGAAAAAAAGAGGCAACTGTCCCTCAAAATGAACACTAACATTTATTCCATCTGCTGACAAATGCCATCAAAATGTGACTTACAGCAATGCTTTTTCTTTTTTTAATCAAACACTTTATAAAAGTGGACCATTTATCCATCAATAATGTAAATCCCATATTGATTTATGGCCTTTTAGAGGCAAACACACTAAGCAGAGCACTTCATTGTAAGCTATACATTACTGAACCAAAGCAGAAACCTCCTCTGACTGTGGAACAATGTGCGTATTGACTTTCATCCAGCGTGAATGATCAGAAACTCACCAGGTTTGCTGATTCCTATCTGCTCCAAGTCGGCCTCCTTGACGTAGGCAAAGTGCTCAATGCGGGTAATGTTGAGGCCATCTCTGATACGCAGGTAGAACTTCTCCAACTGGACCTCGACCAGGAGTTGATACAGCCACTGAGTGTCCTGGTCCATCAGCATGACCCGGCCAACCAGCCTGCAGGGAAGATGTTTCAGGCGTTTTTTGTTGTTTTTGTGCAGGTCTATTTATAAATCTAAATTCTTTGAATTAAACTTTGTAATAGAAAGAGTGTTGAGTTGCATTTCTGCCTTGTAGATGTATGAGTAAAAGCCACAGATATCAGTTTAATGTTGCTCTGTCTCAGTGTGTTTTCTTCTCATCAGAGACCCTGTTTAACGATAACTTTAAGCCCACTCAAACTGTGTTGAGTTGCCATGGAATCCTAACAAAAACCCCTTAGATAGTGATACTGAGGGGGAGGGCATTGTTCAGCTGTGAGCTCTGCACTGAGTTTGAAAGCTTTTTTGTCGGTATGCATGATCAAGACTTTCTGTTTACTAGTTTATCATTTACTAAATGAATTCACGGTGTCACAAACAAAATATAAAAATACTGTAACTTGCATATATTCACACTTCAAGGCAACCACATAGCTACACAAAAGGAAAAAAAAAGATACTTGAATTTACAGGAAAGAGAAAATAGTGGACAAGAGCAGAGGAAAGAAAAAGGAAACCCTTTCTTAGAAGCATGAACATGGAGGGTTAGTCTGCTTTGGAAGGACCTCAGACAACAATCCTGCAGGGAATTCTGCAACACTGTGAAAACCTGAAAGGTGGAAACTTTAACTTGGTAGTGGTTTAGGGCCACCAGTCCGACCGGATCTTGTTCACACAGTATTTATGCAACTACTAAGTGACAATGTTTTCTAAAATTACAGTGTAACAGCAGGGTGACAGAGAATAAAGTCTGATGTGGGTGATAGAAGGACTATTTCCTGCCTAAAATTAGCTGTCCTAACGGAACAAAAGTTAATAAAAAGGTGGTTGAACAATTCTGAGTCATAAGTTCAACACTGCCGGTGAATAACTCCCTCTTTGCTACTAATACAATTCGGTAAATTCTTTTTTCTACAGATAGTCTTAACCTCAAACTCCTACTCTTAAAGTTACTGGAAGGCTGTTCAACTATAAACTGCCTGCTTATCAGCACAGAGCTTACAGGTATGAGTCAGTTACCTTCAACATTCCCCTGTCAGCCACTCTGAGAAACATTAACATTCACATGAAACACCTAGCAGGACTAACATGTTTTTTGCAATAACACCAATTAAGTCGATGAGTTGAGTGCAACAATGCACAAGCCTGGACTTGCATTAAATTTCCAAGGTCAACTCTCAGAAAAATCCCAGTTAAACGGAATGAGCCTGAGGAAAATCCTTTACAGGTTATGCTCAAATTCAGTAGGGAAACCTCCCACTAAGATGCACACTGGTAAAGAGGTCTGTGATCAGTCCTTCTGTGTACAGAACGATGAATGTTTAACCTGTTCAGCTACTGAAAAAATCCACTAAGTCTAAAAGACCGTATAACCAAAAAGTTATTTATAACCGCTCATTGAAGCTCAAAAGCCACTTGTAAAACTGGTCTGACCTTAATGACACAAGCCTTTAGTTGCACCTTCAAATGACCAGTTATTTATTATCCTACATGTGCTGTTTGTTTACCCTGCTGATAACTGCTTCCTCCACCTGAGCAAATTCATAACAACACTCGAAGGCACAGGACTTATTCATCAGTGACAGAACAGATCTAAAGAAACTTCATTTCTACAGATTGTGGATCACTTCAGACATTATATATATATATATATATATATATATATATATATATATATACACACATATATTTCCTGGGTTTTGTGATGTCTGCTTCTGAGCTGGTGTATGTCTCCCTCTCCTCAGCTGTATTCACTCAGCCTCTTTTATCAGAAAGAGGAAGAGCGTAGTGGTGTCGTATTATACTGTTATAATTAGCATTGAAGTGTGTAATGTCATAATACCATGATCAGCTTTATAAGCTGTTGGATAGTTGACTGTTGTTGACCTATGTGACTATTGTAATAAGAAATTAACACAAACATAATTTAGGACATCCATTGAAACATTAGAGTTTCTTAAAATTCCTAGACACTATTTTAGACAGCTGATAAATCTCGGATATTTACCGTTAATCAAAACAAGACGATGGCGCAACGCTTGTCGTCTGTTTCCTCAACCACACACGTCCCAAGACGGATGATCCATGTTGGCATTCAAACTTCTGGTGTTGTCGACAGATGGCTTTCTCTTTGTATCACAAATCCAGATTAAATCTGCAACTTATTTTTTATTTAACTGGTTACCGTGCGATAATAAATCCAGACTGGGTTTTCTTTTCGGCAAATAAGACGCGGTCTGTGGATTTATGCTTTCAGTTCCGTACTTTAAGTAGTACCTGTAATCCACCCGTGTTTCCTCCACCTCTTTTCAGGTTCTCAACAAGCCACACCCCTTCCTGACTTCTCTCACCTGGATTTTTAACACAAAAAAGGTGCTTTAGATAATATGAAACTATAATACTACACGACATTTACAGTAAAACCAGCACATAACCAGAGCCCTATGCTGCTCCCCAGATGTCGCCGCTGTGGTACAACTGAATTAAAATAAAGAAATCTTAAAACATAAAAAATAAAACAATAATAATTTTAAACGTGTCATATTTATTCACTCAAGGAAAATCGTTTAATTTGCTATTTTAAATTTAAGCGACGGAGAAGAAATCCCAGTTTAATATTTGGGTTTGGCATTTAACAGTCCCTAAAATGATAACACTACAAAAACGAAATTAACCTAAATACTTGTAAGAAATCTCAACAAAAACTATTTTTATATTAAGAATTTATCAAGCCTCATCACAATATTCTTGGACTATAAAAGTTATTTTTATATTCAGAAACAAGATAAACACTTTCTTACCTTAAAACTTATTTATAAAATGTTTATTTTGTATTTTCTTTGCTTAGACTGTTAAAAAAACAAACATGTTTTCAATTGATACGTCTTGTTGATCTATATTTACTGCGTCTGATGACTAAATTCACACGAAACTTGTCTTTAGCCATGAGTCAAATAAAGAAGAAAATAATTCTTGTCTATATATGTTTCCCTTTTCCATGTCGGCTGTTGCCAAGCAAGTTTGACAGGATTTTTCTCAGCATAACAAGTGGCTGTCATTTGAATGTAAACTAGGCGGCACAGTGCAGGACCTGTCTGAACTTTGCACTTCCTGGTACAGTATCTTTTTGAATCTCTCCTCCCTGCTTTCCTGGTTGAATTACTCAACACTGAAATGATCTGCCATTCAAAGGAGCGAATAGGAGCAGCCATGATTTTGCTTTCTTTCATGTACTGACAACTAAACCAACTACAGAGGCACAACAATGTGTTTGAAGATGGATTTAGGAGTTGAACAAGTATTATTACGAGCACAAATGATAATCAAGTGAATAATTAAAACTATTATTATTATTATTATTCATAGCTTCAACAAGTCATCCACAATCCACCAGATGGTATGACGCGAAGAAACTGTCATTTAATGTATTTATATATTTATTCTCTTGTTTTAGATTTTGTGTTTTTGTGTTTTTACAGTGTCAATTTACACTATGCAAACTCTGTTGAGTTTCATGTGTGACAAACAAGCTTGAGTGGAATTTCTGTCCCAAGCCTGTGACTTGGAACATGAATCACTGCTGTGAGAATATTACCTGTGAGAATTTAGTAGGGAAAGCAGAGAGGAAACGTTATAGTTCTCACACTTTATGGTATGTAAAGAGAACAATCATAGGATAAAGAAAGATACAGCACTGCCTCAGGGATGGGTTGTGAATATGTGTAAATAGTTATCATCTAAAAGCAGCTCCTGTTAAAGTAGTAGAAGTCTCATATGCCACAACAAGATTTTAAAAAAAGAAACAAATAAGCAAACATATAAAAACCTTTTTTTTTCTGACAACAAAGTATGTATGACATGAAGAATGCAAGGCATGTATTCACAAGCTCTGCACATAAACTTATGTACTAATTCAATTACATTTTACTCTCGATGCAATTTATTTGTAAGACAACAATAAACATTTTTTGTTATAAAATGCACAAGCAAACAAGCAAGAAAATAATTCACCAATAAAAAAAATGAATGAAAATATTGGTTTTTTATTTTTTTTGTTTAATTTTAAAGGGCTTTTTTTTTGTAGAAAAGGACATTAACAAATAAAGTAAGCAAATACACACAATTATAGACAAACCTTAAGAAAAATAACCACAACATGGTCTCTATCAGCAACTAACAATCTGTTACAGCTGGCTTTTGTTTTATTATAATTGTTAATGTAGACGTTAAACTCAGGGGTTGGTTTGTGTGAAAGAAAGCAAACTGTAATAAAGTTGAATTAGTATTTAATCATAATCATCACATATTATTTTTTTTTTTATAAATCAGGTAAAACCATTTTTTGCATTATTTGCTAATAAATATCGTATAAATTACTGTATTATGACACTGATTTGGCCACCGATTAAATCTTTGCTTTGCACATATAAACAGCGACCTCTAGTGGAAAATCGGAAGTGAACGCGTTCCATACGTCATCATTCAGCGACAACATTGACTTCGCTTCCACAATCCTGATGTCATACTTTTGCTTTTCTATGAGCAGAAATAATTTAAAATGTGCTTGAAATCAGTTTATTATTAAGTTTTATAACTTAGTTCCGGATTTTGAACATTTACCAAGAATTTATTTAACATAAAAGCTCCCAGGACTTTACTTAGTAATCGTAAACAAATGCTCGTGGTGTTCTCTGATGTTTAGGTATGCCCAAACTTTTTGATATAAAGTTTCCAGGAGAATGTAAGACTCTTCCAGAAGGTTTCTGGTCAGCAATAGACGTATGGATAAAGAAACCTCATGTTATTAACAAGCGTCTTTGCGGCGTTAAAGAGACAGAGAGTAGAGATTTGGACAGAGATGGGCTACAGCTCCTACTGGACGATGCTGAACTGTTCCAGGATGCCATGTTGTTCCTCTCCAGCGGGGTTTTACCTGCACAGACGCGTGAACAGGACAAACCTTGGTCATTTAGCGTGAGAACTGTTATTCCTAAAGTGAACTGTTATGGAACAAACCAGCAAAAGGAAGTCATACTGAAAGGTAAGAGAGCTTTTCTTTAACTAAATCTGTCTCAGCTTTGTGCACTTGTATAATCCTTTTTTCTTCTGCAGGCTTTGACAAACAACAAGTGACTTTTCTACCATTTGAGGAGAATGCAGAGGGAAAAGTGTCTTTTAAGAAGGGCAACATTTATAAGATTCTCCTCTGCAGTCATGGCTGTGAAGAATGGTGAGTCTGAAATGCCTCCTTTAGAATAAATAAATATCAAATAGTGCATAATGTAATAAAAACACTAACGCATGGTTAGTAACAGAGATGCTATTCTAAGATAGAAACAGGCTTTCACTGTTTGATGTAAGGAAATATACAGAAAAAATAAATGAGAGTTAAATATTGTGTATTGTTCAATTAATATTTTATGTAAAAAAATGGAGCCTTCCATTCCATTGTGATATTTGCTTTAGTTAGACACAGTGTTTTAATTAGCAATAAAACAACATTTTCCACAGGATTAAATTCTATAGTATGTAGGTTTATGTGGTTATATGTCTCAGATTATAAAATCTGAACTCAAAAGAGGATTCTCTTATATGACCCCACTGTAAATCATAACAAGATAGTCAAGTAGCATTAATGTGGGGGTTTGTTTTCAGTAGCACTGACACACAGAATACCTTGTTATCTTTGGGGTTTATTATAAGGGCATTATACATTGGGATACAAAGGTAAAAAGAGGTGCAAAATAAGTTCCTTCTACTGCATTTTCAGTGTGTCGGTTTAACTATTTTTTATGTTATACAGTATGTTTTGACTTAACAGATTTTATAGTAAAAAAAAAAACAACAAATAACTACATAAGAAAAAACAGCTGAGAGACATTTAGTCAGAAATGCTTTAGCTACATTAATCTGGTTATTGATATCTGCTAGTTAGTGTTTACAGTAAGATGTTTTGGTTTGTTACAGGAAAAGCATAGATGGGATAATTTTTGTAAATTATGGTATCATTTTCCATATTTTCTGGTTTATCTTCAGTATTAAAAATGCATTATCACCTTAGATATAACCCAAAGCTTAAAGAAAAAGATACATGCATGCTTTTGTATTTTTTACTTAATGAGGTGTATCCAGTTGTCTCAAAATCGCGCTCGCAAGACTTTTCAGCAACCTGACCACTACCATTTTATAAACCCTGAATTTTCTTGTGTGGTCAAATTTTCCAGGCAGTGCACCTCAGCTTCAGTATCCACTGCAACTCTTTTTAAAATGTGAAGTTTTTGCACCATAAGGAACAGGTCCTGCCTGTTGCAAGGTGGGAATGTACAGCTACTTAGTAAGAACTATGAGAAACAGCTGAAAGAGGAAGCTTGCACAAGCCACAAGAAATGCTAGCTGGAGGACAGCAGCTTTCCAGGCCGATGGAGCAGGCTTTGACTGCTAACGGCTATGACTATGTCCTACTGAGTGAGCATGTGCTTAACGCTCTTCACCTAGGGCTGAATAAGTATGCAGGCAACAACAGCCAGTGTCGTTTAGGCCAGTCACTGGACATCATTGTCCACTCACCTACTTAATCCTATACAGGTGGATGGCAGCCTGGTACATGTATACAGCAGGGGTCTATATTCCTACAGCAGCTAGCTACTGATCCAACTTATAATAAGCTACCACTGATATCTGAGCAGCTGACAGTGGAAAGTGAAGGGAGACTATTTATTCAACCTGAGCAGTAACTCAAGCATTTAACAGAGAAATTCATTGGATAATTTGTGGTCTTGGCTAAGCGTTAGCATGCAAGGCCAACGACTAGCACTTCTAGATATTCTCCTGGTCATTAACCTTTCTTTGATGGCAACCATCATACAAAGACAGACAGCCTAAATCATCTGTTGCCTCGGTTACTAGCATGCTGAAGCAATTTGGAGTAGTTGCTGTATTAGCTTGTCTACTAGGTTGTTACTGCAGCCTGTGGCTCCCAACATAAGCTAGATATCAATTGCTAGGACTTCTTGAAAACTGTATGAGGAAAAATAAAGACACAAAACATTTTCCGTTTTTCACTAAGTGGTGTGTGTCTTGTGGACATCTTGGAAGATTGAAATAAGTTAAATGTCTTCATATGCACAACTGGAACTGGTTGACATTTGCACATAATTTTGCTACTGGGCACATTTTTTGTGCTCAGTAACCTTGATTTTGGCCTTTTAATGGTGGCCTAAAATAAGTTATGCCTGTACTAGACCTAAAAATCTTTATCTTCAGGGCTTTGGAGCTGCATTTGCTGACTCTGGACGCGTGGTTCTTTGATGGCGTCGCTTATGCTAAGCTGCCCTGGCTGTCCTCAGATCTTCTACCTAAATTGGTGCGCTGGGCCACTGAGTGCAAGAGCAGTGAGTTCAGGAGCACCTTGTCTCTGCTGCCAGTGGAGAAGTACAGCCTCATGTACCAGCAACTGAAGGAGAAGTACAAGGCTATGGTGAAGGTAAAAAGAGCAGGTACTCTGAATGCCTGTTGTTTTTATCTACTGAATGGCCTGATTTGTTATGGTTTTATCTTTTTATCGCAATTTCTAGGTTTGGCCTGAGGTTACGGATCCTGAGAAATTTGTGTATGAGGATGTTGCGATTGCTACATATCTCCTGGTGGGTTCATACCTGATTATTTAGAACTAAAATAGATGGTTTCATGTGTTAACTTTTTTTCTGCCGAAATTGGAGACCGTAGTATGTTAGTGATAAATATTACAAAAATGTTCATATATGTATATTTGTGTCTGTGGAAATCATGTTATCTGTCACATACTGTTGGGTCATGCAACTAAAGCTGGGTCAATCAATCTGAATGTGAACCTTGTGAATCAATACGTCTTCTAGAGGCAGGTGAAAGGGTGTCAGCAGCTGTAGCAGCAGGTGTCACGCTGCAGCTGTAAATTGGATTTTACTACCGTGATTGAAAGCTCGCTGACCTTACTGTATTGAATCTGTCACTGTGGCTGCAGGTGCTGTGGGCTGAGGAGAGAGCAGAAAGAGGTTTGACTGCCATACAGTCCTTTGTGGACCTGGGCTGTGGAAATGGCCTCCTAGTTCACATACTGACCAATGAAGGGGTGAGTTAGGACTGTATTGTTTGAAATTAATCTGTTACATGAAAACCTCAAGCTGAGTATTATGTGGCACTGAATGAATCAGCAGGTCGCTGCATTTGACTCCTTGTCATGGCTGACTAAAACGGGATCTAAACTTTTAAAAATTGTAATACTAAAAGTACTTGAACAGAAAACTACTGGACTTTTTACATTGTTACATACAAGTTGCTTTCTATTCAGGCACTTAAGATTATGATGATCACAACATGGTCCTTAGTAAGTGGCAGAACATTAGCAAATGGTAAACTGAGGGGCCTTTCTGTGTAGTGTTTGTATGTTCTCCACATGTATGCATGGGTTCTGTCTGGGTTCTCTGGATTCCTTCCAAAGTGCGAAGACAGGCATGTTAAGTGGGGTACACACATAAAAATTATCGGGCTGTTTTTGTCCTGATTTTTCCCCTTCCTGACCAAGGACAGCAAACGCCTAATTATCTAAAGTCTTATAAGATTATCTTATAACATGATTCTTTAGTCTGAGGTGTGTTAAGAGTGAATTTGTCACGATAATTGGCTACGAAACGGGTTGCAAATATTAAACTTGTTCGATATTTACGACCAAAAATCTTCACGTGTGTGGGGAAAGCCGACGACTCCCGTTTTGTGACGTGGAACGGAGTGTAGCCAATCCATAGAGCGAGCTCTCTGGGGAACAAGGGAGGACTATAAAGTCTGTGTTCATGTTGTCTCCAAGCTTTTTTTTTTTTTTTTTTTTTTTTTTTTAGATTTTTCTGTTAAAAGTCGCAAGACCACCATTTGTTACATTACGTTTGATCTTGTGAGATATTTTTGGCTCGGAGGACTAAATCCTAGATCGGCCGGTGGGACTGAATCCTTATGTGGGGTGTTCTCTGCTGAGAATATTAGAGAGCACCACACAGTACGACCAAAAATGTTTGATGCCTGATTTTTGTATCTTCTCAGATACAAAAACTCCTTCTACTTAGTTTGGTCCTACGAGGGCCGCAGTCCTGCAGGTTTTCTGTGTTTCCCTGCTCCAACACACCTGACTCTAATGGATCTAACAACCTGTGAAGTTCTGCTCAATGACTCATTAATTTGAGTCAGGTGTGTTGGAGCAGGGTTACATTGAAAACCTGCAGGATTGCAGGACCGAATTGATTATCCCTATCCCTGGTTTAGGCTATAGTCCAGCTACAGTCTTTTTGAGAGTTAGTTTAGACTACTTAAAACTGTTTACGCTGTCCATACACTTGCAGGGATTGGCTGAGAGGGGAGTGGGCCAAGACCTTGGAGGAAGAGTTAGTTTTAAATAATTCCTGCAGACTCTTATACTGTGTTGAGCCTGTTTTCCAGCTGCAACATAAAAAAAAGACATAAAAGACAACTGGAGCTTTATGAATTTATTTATCCTCACTGGTTTTCTGAAGATTTTTCACAACAGCCACAAAACTGAATAGAAAACTGAGTAAATGATGATTAGATTAGTCACCATAGTTTTTATTTTCCACCTTTACACAGATGGAGTTGCAAGTTTTTAATAAGTTGCTATTTGTTTTCAAGATTAATATTTTTTTCTTATATAGCACAATGTTTTATAGCTAGTCCCTAAAATCAAAGATTTAAAGATTCACACAAAAACAACATTGAATTGTCCTCTAGTTAAAGCACCTTTAATAAAACATGGGAATCTTAAAGAAGTGCCCTCAATTAGCCGAATTTTCACCAGTAGGCTAATCGATGACATGGAGCTGGCCTGAGTCCAGGTGACCAGACTTGTACCTCTGAATATTTTAAACCTTCTCCACTATGACGCTACAAACACCAATCCCACACAAGGACAAGGGTAATTGAAATTACACACAGTGGTCGAAGTGTGAATGTGGCCAAGCGTGATTAGTCACTGACCGTTACGCCAACTTGTGTTGCAGCACCCGGGAAAGGGCATTGACGTCCGCAGGAGGAGGATCTGGGACATGTACGGCCCTCAGACTGTGCTTGAGGTGGGTCAGCTGTGACTGAAAAGAGATTAAATCAAACTGTGTTTTAGGTAACTTATGTTGTCTTTTCACATGAAACAGAAAATACGAGTAATTACATGAAACACAAGAATGAAATCATGACCTTCATCTGCTGATGGAGTTCATTTATTTTTGGTAGGAATCTCAACCCTCAAATTTAAAGATTATTTCCCACTTTTTTTTCAAGCAGTTCTTTACAATCCCTCAATAACTGACTAATCTTTACACGCTGATGATTTCTTTTAAATTTATTGAAAACTCTTGGAGTGCCTTAAAGCAAACTTGGGAGATTTGTTTTATTTGCTCATTTCAAAGGAAACAGATATTTTAGGAAGATGCTCCTTTAAAGATGTAAACACAGAATGAATAATAGATAAATGGATGAATAAACATACAAAATACTCGTCCTAATGTGTGTTTTTGGAAATTTCATTAATACATAATGGTCAACTGTAGATTAATCCTTTAATGTTCATTTTTCTTTACTGTGACTTGATGGGAGAAAAATGTCTTATTGTATTAGAAAAGTTATATTTTTAAACTGGCATTACGTAAAGCAGACGTTTGTATGCTTTAGAGTCTCCTGCCTTAACACATGCTCCAAGCTTTCAGACAAACCTGCTTTCACGCTGGAGTCTGATGCTGAGTTCTGACAAATTCATATGCACATCTCCCAAGAAGTCTGCCCTCAAAACACAGCGCTTCCCTGTGTGGCTCATGGCCTCAGTCGCTCGTTTGACAACAAGCTGCTGACTGCTTCCATCTCAAGTCATCTATTATTGACAGATTTTTGAGAGCGGATGTGGCAGACCAATATTTCTGGACCTGCAGGGCTGCCATACTTATTCATTTGAAAAGTCTCCCAACCTCACAAGCTTCAGTGCTTTTTGCTTGCATGATTTGTGATACTCTTGTGACTTCTTGCTCATACATGAAAGGGTTTAGATAAATTCTAAGCCAAAATAGCTTTGATATTAGTACAGTGTTGTCAAGAAAAATTTAGAGCACAGAAAAAAGGCCAGTTGAATTAAATAACTTGATAAGTTTGACCTCATTCCTTGCTTTGTTATGCATTAGGAGTTTGAGAGGATAAAAAAAAAAGTCAGTTTTCACTGAGTTATTCTGAATAAAACCATGCCAATTTACAACGTCTATGCAAAGCTCCTCTGCTTTTTGGGTCTTTGCTATTTTAGGAAAAAGCAATTACTCCCAGTGAGAGCTTCTTATTCCCGGGTACAGACTGGCTGATTGGGAACCACTCGGACGAGCTCACACCGTGGATCCCTGTTATAGCAGCCAGGTGAGCCATCGGGGACAACAATCACACTCAGCAGCGCAAGTGGCAGCTGATCTCTTATGCTTGGAATAACATTATCGGGAGGGGATGATGAGTGATGCGAGTGTGTCTGGGAGTGTTTGTTCCCATGAGTGTCTGTTTACAAAAGTGTCAGTGTTGAGGCAACCACCTGGTGGCGACGTTGAGCCTCAGTCCTATAAATCTGCTTTACCCTGTTCCTGATTAAAGATTATAATTTGAAGTAAAGGCTTGTTGTTTCATATCTGAGAGATTTATAAAAGTGCTGGGCGAATGTTAAAACAGTTCAAAGCTCATGAGTCACTACATTCCTACAAAAGAATTATTTTCCTTTGCTCTGGGTAAAAATATTTTTTTTCTTTTCAAATTGCAGGTCATCTTACTGCTGCCGTTACTTTGTCCTCCCCTGCTGTTTCTTTGACTTCTATGGCAAGTACCAGAGACGCCAGTGTAAGAAATCTCAGTATAGAGAATACCTCGACTTCATCAGTGAGGTCAGCCAAGTCTGTGGCTTCAACACTGAGGAAGACTGCTTGAGAATACCATCAACTAAACGGGTAGGCTTAAAAAGACTAGAAGGCAGCTCATCATCAGCTGGCTACTTTAAAATTCAGACATATTTTAGATGTTTTTTTAATATGTATTGAGTATAATTTCTGAACATAATCACTCAAATGTGAAACAGATGAGTCTAAATTTTCTCTAGATGTATTCAGTATAGTATAGTCATAGGGTACTTCATATGAGTAAAATCTAACAATTTCCTTTGAGTAGCACTTGGTTACAGTGACTTGGCTTATTTAGAGCTCAGAACAAGACAAGGAAAGCAATGACAAACAAACATGCAGCTATAAAACATGTAGGTCTGTCAGCATGGTACAAGAAGAGAAAAAGCACAAACCACAGGAAAGAAGATAAAATGAACTCATCTCCCAGCAGCTTTCATCTATTATAGCATAACTGAGTGATGTTTCACTGTCATCTGAGCCAGTACTAAGTATAAATGTTCCCAAAAAAGGAAAGTTTTAATCTTGATCTTAAAAGCAGAGCGGGCATGTGCCTCCTGTAAATGTTCACAATAACACAGGGATCTTTTTAAAATCTTTATTCTAGGTTCATGCACAGTGTTTGTCTTGGTCTTTTCTTCACATGGGCTTTATTAAGTAGACAGTCATGGATAAATCAAGTATTTATTGCCTCCAGAGAGACATTTCTTCCATAACTGGAAGCCATTAGTAGCTATAGTACACATAAAAATACCAGGGAGTTATTTACTGGGCTGATGTGTTGTAATAATTTGATTCAGTGAAGGGAAGCTTAAAAAAGCTTTTGTTTAGTTTTTTTCCTGTTTTTTTCTCACTGAATCATGACATATCTTCATTATATATCGATGTTCTTTTGAAAATATTGTTGTAAATGAGTGTTGTTTTTGGTTTCTGGTTTGCAGTTTCAGTTCTCTACACCCATGTGAATCATGCTGACACTCAGTTCTTCCTCCTGCAGGTGTGTCTGGTGGGAAAGTCCAGGAACTATGAGCTGCCTGACGAGGTTGAGTTAGAGCAACAAAGAGCTCGATACATTCAGAGCCACCAGACGTTTCCTGGGGTCACAGTTCAAAGGCCAGACGTTGGAGTTGATGGGGACTGTTGCCATGGGAACTCAGACTGTGATGGCACTTCTGGGAGCACATGGGGAGCCGGGTTCCAGCCCAGAGAGCGGGTTGAAACGGTTAGAAACTGCGCCGCTCTCCCGAGGGATTTTGTCGACAGAGTTGTCCTGCAGGTCGCTGATGTTCTACTGGGAATGACTGGTGGAGGGACCTGCGGTGACTGGAACCAAGGAGGTAAACCACAGAATAGCAGCCACTAAACAATAAAGATCAGGAAAAAAAAGTTGGGCATGAAGACATAACCCGACACCTGAAACAAAAAAAAAAAATATGTATATAGTCACTAAAAATATATATATTTCTAGTTTCTTTGAGGCAGTCAGTAGAGTCTGACTCTTAAAAATGCAATCTGATACCCCCCCATCATTCTGTCTTCCTCCCCACCGCGCTTGTCACCACCCCGTCCCGTCTCAGCATCAGTCTTCTGCAGGGCTTCGGGACACAGAGTGATGCCTCTTTGAACTCTGTATCTCATCCTGTGCTTGTCTCTTCCTGCACCAAACAGTTCAGATAATGCTGCACACAAAGTTTCACTCACACCATCCCACGCGTCACCTTTTTCAGCGCCTCTGCACCCCATTGCTACAAACACACACACACACACAAAGATGAAGACTACTATGATTAAAACAGAAAATTCTCTGTCAGGGTGCCGGTGCTTAAATTAAACGCAGAGAAAAATGAGGGAGAGTGCATAAAGGGAGGCAGTGACTATGTAGAGATGACTGGATGAATAATGCACCACTGTCTATGATTTATGCATGAGTATGCATTTGTATTGAGGTATTCCACCAGTTATCTGTTGTGTAAGAACAAAGAGTAAAGTCAAGAGGAGCCAGCCTTTGTTGAATACATTTTGGAAAGATCTCAAAGTCATCAAAAGGCCTTTTGGATTTAGTTTCTTTCTATTTTTAAGCATTGTATGGCCTATTGTTGGTGTAAAGTTCAAATTCTGCTCATGTTTGGGTTGCATTTCTTCATTGGATAAACACTATGAGAAGTCTACAGAGTGACACTCAGCCCTGGTGTTGTTTATTTCACGTGCACTAAGCTTAGAATAAATCTCACAGTTGATGTGCGAAGCAGCTTCCTGTAACTTTGAAGCGAGTTACTAATTCATGCACGCTTCACTGCTGACCTGGCTCACATTGTTGTGTAACCATGCTGAGAATATAAAAGGTATGTACTGAACACGCTGCTCACTCTGCAACACTAAACATTAGCTTAGTGAGATCTTAGAAGGACAAAAATTACATGAAGATACATTATTGTAAACAAAAACAGCTTGCATGGAAGAGGCGGTGGATGAGAAGTGGCTACAGCTCTGTTATTAACCAGGGAACACCTCTCATCACACCTTTTTCCTGTTTAGACTAACAATCCTCCAGAAAACCAGAGCTTTACACTTTAACAATAGTCACTTTTTTTTTAGTTTTCTTTTATATTAGTTTAAGTTTCAGTTTCTTTGTGTAACAACAAACAGTTGTAATGGGAAAGATTTAGTAGTTCAAGTAGATCTGGTACAAGTGTAGAGCAGAGAAGTCATTGGTTGAAATACAATCATGAAAACTTTATAATCAGACCACAATTTTTTGATTTTTCATATGCATGCAAATCCATCGTCCAGGCATGTGTTTGCAGCACAGGTGGCCCTGAAACATTGCCATTGTGTTCATCGGTTATGCAGAGAAAAGCTCATAATATTCTTGAGGAATGTTCTACCTGATTGTCCCATGAAGTAGGCACGAGGAGTGATATTGGTTTGATTTTAGGGTGTTCTGATTAATGTTGTTTACAAATGCAGCATTTATTGTTCCTCTCTTTATTTACACCCCTGATTGCATTCATAAAGAGAAACCGCAGGCATCTTCAGGGTGAAAAGCATTAAATTTGAGAAATTAAATCTAATTTACCCATTGTTTCCCAGCTGTTAATTTCGGAGACACAAATACATCCACAAAATCCATGTGAGGATGTTGGACAGATTGACTGGTGTCTGCCCATCTACTGAATTCAGTTTATAGCCTAAAAATGTCCCAGATGTCTCTCAATAGAGATTGGTTAGGGTAAGACTATGGAGGCAGATTATAGATGGGTTGTGCCTTAATCTTTGCGGGCACTGCACATTTCCTCTACAGAGAGTGGCAATTATTGAATGAGATGAGATTGAGGTAAATGTGACTGGAATACTTCAGCTTTCTCTGGTATTTTAGAGACCAAATCAATTCATATTTTAAATACTTGATCAGCAATTTGTAGCCCTTGATTTATGTTGTAATTCATGTCTAAGACCCTCTGACAACGAACAACTACAGTTTGTGATTTGAGCTTTTTGACATGGTGCATTATCCTGCTGGAGTTAACCAATCTAAAGATGGGTACACTGTGGTCATAAAGGGATGGACAAGGTAAAAAAACATACGCAGGTAGGCTGTAGTGTTTAAACAATACTCAGTTGTTTATGAAGGGGAACAAAGTGTGCCAAGAAAATATTCCCCACATCATTACACCACCATCGCCGATACAATCCTGGTTGGATTCATGCTTTTATATTGTTTACAACGAATTCTGACCCATCATCAGAATGTGGGACCTGAAACTGAGATACATCACACCAAGCTATGTTTGTCCAATTTTGGTCAGCTTGTGTCACAGTTCTGAAGCTCAGTTTGAATGTCCACAGGTCTTCTTGATCTCGTCTACATGCTTAAATGCACTGAGTTGCAACTGTATGATTGGCTGATAAGCTATTTGTGTTAATCAGCAATTGAACAGGTAGAATTACCAGTAAGTGTTTAACAGCTAAGGGTCATGGCAATTTGGTCCTTTAGTTTAACTCTATTAAAAAAGAGTTCCAGTGGACAAAGGTCTGTTTTGTCTACTACGATCTACTGCTTGTGCAGTGTCATCTCCAAAGACTAAGTGCTCTTGGAGGGCGGCGTTTTAGACCATGTTTTGACCATTTTTATTGTGAAAGTGACGCAAATGTACATGTAGATGATACCATGACTAACATAACAGTTTTTTGTCTCCAGGGTTCTCCTTTCAGATTACTTTTATTTGAATAGACTGAACAGATTTAGCATCCATCTATAAGTTTAAGTATTACATTTCCGTATGATAAAAAAACCCTAATAGCAATCATGTATTACAGCTGTTTTCTTTTTAGCTAAAAGTTGTTTTATGTACGATTTACTGAGGTCAGCTAATTTATTTTTCTCCACACTCAGAATTATTCAGAATTGATTTGAGCAGCAAAAACAATCTTCCACAGTGCGCAATCAGTAGCTGGCCACCTTATGCTCAGGGGACATTTGAACTTAAGCGACTCCATCAAGTCAGACCATTAGTAATCATCTGCACCTGGTCTAAGCCCAAGCAGAATGCACTGTGTCAATACTGTGCCTCTCCCATTAATCCACATTAACATTGCAGGCAGTAAAGGGCAGCTCTAAACAGTGTATTGATATTATATTAAAGCCTGGAGCTCCCTGGCGTCTGAACTGTTGGATGACAGTCTGCCCAGTTTTACAGTCTATGGCACAGGACTGCGTTTGGCTTTGCTTGTGTCTCTGAGTGTGGGAATCTGTTGCATATTTCAAGCATTAAATCAGCAATTTGACCAACTACGTTCAGGATGTATTTGGGTGGAAAATGTGTTTTTGTAAGGCCTTTTTTAAATGAGGATTTTTCTCAGCAGAGGAACCATAAAAACAGGGATCCTTTAGAGTTGAGGTTTGTGTATTTACTGTAAAATTGTGAACTGAAGTGACCAGCTGGATTCAGATCAGAGACGTTGTTCCCTGATATTAAATAATCTCAACATGGGTTGCCTGAAGCAAACAGAGATTTGGAGAAGAAGACTGTATTAACCTATCTCCAGATTAAGGTCAATTGTAGTTATGAAAGAGCAAAAGAAGCAATATGTCAAAGGAAAGAAGAGGAAGATTGTCATTTGTGTGAACCAAAGGTCAGCCCTGATTGAATTCTCTTGGGGTGGGAAAAGGGCAACGCTAGAAAAAAAAAAAAAAAAAAGCTTGAAGTGTTGGACTGATTATCTGTTTATAATCTGCTGAACGCAGAGCTTAGAACTTTGGACGGTTTCAACATCCCTTTTTGTCCTTTTCTGCCTCCCCTCTGTGTAAAATATGTGTCTCAGATTAAGCAAGACAGCAACAGCTCTAGGTCTGAAATGGCCTTTGGGAGAGGAAGCAATGAAATGCATCCTGGATGCTACGACAAGCTTGTTAGAGCTTTAACTGAGTACACTTTACAGCACTGACAAACACTGTAAGACAGCAGTAGTTCTTTTTTTTCCTCTCTGTAAAACGGTCTATATACCAGATTGATCCCCTTTTTTGCAAAGAGCATTTCAGACAAAAGCAAAGTCTGCTGCTCTCAGAACATCAACTCAAGCCAGTCGGTTGCATCGGGTGCTTCTTTCCTAATCTGAAATAGCGGATAGAAATTATTCCTGTGCATGCCCGAAGCTGTGTGTTAACATATTGATGAATGTAACATCGATAGACTTCCTCCTGCTCCTTTGTCTCCTCTATCTTTCAACCTTTCCCTCCCGGTCTTCCTTGCTCTTCAGGCAGCCTTTCCGTGAACGAGGTTGCTGGAATGTTGGAGCAGGAAACTCTGCAGCTCCTGAAGAAAGAGTGCGGAGGCCTTCAGACTCTTCTAAAGAACAACCATCAAGTCTTTCGAGGTAGTTTTTGATTGCACACCTTTATCATAATGGATAGTTCACAGGAACTATGAGGAGATCTATACTGGCTTTTTGTTATTATAAGTTTTATTATGGCTCCATTTAAGATAGAAAAAATATTTAAGAGAGGAAGGGTAAAAGGTTTTTTTTTTTTTGGCCAACTTAAGATTGTCATTCAATACTTTTTTGTTTTAGTAATGTAGATTAATTTTCAGTAAAAACCTATTGATGAAAATAATCTCCTGTGTAATTTAACAAGTATTTTTTTCAAATGGCTACAGGTTTAAGTAGTTTTCTCTCTAAGAAGTGGCATTTTCCTTCAGTTAATTCTGTTGAGTTGTTTCCACTAGAAAGAAAGCAGAGTCAGCTTTACCCACCCAGGTGTGTTAAACCACTGTTGTTTTTGTTTTCCAGGGAACCAGTTGTGTTTTGCTGCTCTCTGGTTGAAATTTTAAAGCCAGTTTCAAACTTCAACCAAACCAGTCACCAGAAAGATTTTCCATTACTACAAACCATAAGCATGCAATGTCTCCTTTCAGTACCTATTATTATATAAGTGCTTGTATACAGTCTTTACACACCTTATTTACCTATTTTATGTTTCTGTTCTTTCAATTTGGGGCACATGAATGATTGAATTTGCAGTTACACATGGATGTTAAGACTATTAGCCAACAAACAGAATTATGTTATGACACCTATCACTGTTTTAACAGTAATATTAGGGGAACCTGTCATTGTTTTTTTTTTTTAAAGATTATTTTGTTTTGCAAATAAAGCTAAATGGGTTGTTTAATTTTAGAAGATACAGCACCTGATTAAGGTGACAATGAAAATATTTGGTAAGGGAGATATAGCTACATGGCTTGCTGCTACAAGTGAGGCTTGTACACACTGTGCAGGTCTTTACAAGCATAAAAAAAACCTATGCACTGAATAAATTCACCTCACATTTATTTATTTTTGTCCAGGAGCAGTTGTGGAGAAAACATAATGATATTTGTACTGAAGCATCTCTCCCACTTCTGTCCATAGATAATATCTATACATTATTCTATGAGAAGGAGGATTAAGCCACTGCAGATTATCAACAATAAGGTTTTTTCTTAACTTTTGGCTTAGATTAAGGCGCAGGTTATGTTCCTGTGGTTTAAGACGTCTTCCAAATGTCCTGTTTCTGTGTCTGTAGTCAAATTGGCTGCATAGTGCTGTCCTCTTTCCTGAAGAGTCTCTCCAGGTTTCCCAGCAAAAATGAGGCAGGCAGTGAGTTCTGGGGAGCAGTGATTGTATTAGTCATGTTGCTTCCAGAAGATAGTGACTTAGAAAGCTTAAGAAAGCCCTGATAGTTTGTTTTAATGCAGTGTCTGAATACAGGTTTTATGGATCGTTTCCTGGAGTGAAAAGTTTATATCAGCTCAACCTGTTTTCTAATCTGAAAGACCAACATGTAATTTTCTTTAAGTTGCTCTATTTTACACTAAAGAAAATAATATTATGTACCCTGCTTTTGTCTTGTTAAACATTGTTATTATTTCTCATTATTTCTCAGCCTCGGCATTGAGCTATTTTGTTCTATTATCGTCTTCTGGATGCAGAAAACAGACTATTTGCCTCTGGGATCCTGGCTTTACTCTGAAGCTGTTGGAAAATATTTATTTGAAGCTTTTGTGAGGACTTGAAGGATTTTATATCTCCCTGTAATTTGTTCTGTTTCAGTGGAGGGAGGGAGAGTCTACATAAGAGACTGGCGGGAGAGGAAGTCCTCTAGTGCCAGTAACCAGAGGAAGCCCATTGCCCCATGTGCCCTAAAAACCCGTTCCTGCTGGTTTCATGCTCACCACCCTCAGGGCTGCCCCCTGCAGGCCGAAAACTGTGCTTTTGCCCACGGACCAGATGATCTCCGACCCTCCACAAGGCCTCTGAAGAAAACAAAGCACTATGTGTCTTGACTGTATCATTCCTTACCGTTATATGTAGCTGATTTTTAAATTGAGTCAGAAGTTTTGCTGCTGGATCTTGCTGAGACTTCTGGTCTGTTTTGCAAGATTAAATTTAATTTAAGAGGATTTCTCTGTCCTGACTTTGTAAGACGAGGGTTTGTAAAGTTTAGAAATTGTGGATTATAAGATACAGCTTTGTGTTTATCTTAAATCTGTTGTAGACTTTCTTTCTCTATCCAGCACTCATAGTATCTTTCAACTTTTTCATCCTCGACATAAAAACTTTAAAAGCCTCTGCGTAGTTTTAGTATTCACATCTGCGCTCCACTTGGATATTTGATTCACCTCAGACATGTACTTTGAGGTTCACAGACAGGGCGGCGGATAAAGGCTGGACCGCGTTGGAACAAAGTAAATGTTAGCGCTATGAATTATTTGTTGGCAGGAGTTGAAGGGTAAACTGCGTGTCGTCCTCTCTCGATGGGTGCTCGCTGCTGTGTCTCCAACACAGTTTGCTGTCGCTGTGCAGCTCAAATGTCAAAGACACTAAGGCCCTCCCAGGGACTGCAGCAGGGCAGTGAAACAAGCCACCTCGAGGGTTTATTTGTTTTTCTGACAGATAATATTCAACCCATTGGATTGAGATCAAGGTTATATCTTCTCAACTTTGCAGGTAGACACTAAGATCTGGCAAAATTTTTAGTACGCTTTGATAACATTTAACGTTTTTCACTGAATGCCTACAAATCTCCTGAGTTTAGTTCTAATATCAAATTAAATAGTCACAAATTAAATGTGTTCCATTTTCAGGAGACAACAGAATAAATGCTGACCATTATCACACAAGTAATATAGATGCAAGTCTTGCAGTGGTTGTCAGGGACTTCCCCAGTGGCAGCAATGAAAAGATGATTTGCTCAGTCTTCAGAAAGAAAGAAATAGACGACTCCTCAGAGAGCCATCATGGCTCTCGTAGTAACAATGGAGGCTAAAAAGATAATTTACCTGTGATGACAGGTTATTTGGACACAAATGATGCAGCTGTGATGGACGTGAACTGCTAGATGAGTGCAGGTGAAGGTGAGTGTGGTTTTGACAGCCTCTACTCAATCATGGTGTGTAAAGCAATGTGTGGGCTTTAATAACCTGTTTAAATAATTTTTTCCCTTTCTCATTCTTTCCACCATGTCGTTATGCTTTCTGAAAGAAATCAATTCATGAAAATCTTCCCGCTGCTCTAAGTCTGCAGAGATCATGTGATCCAATCGACCTGCTGTCCTACATTTAACTGCTAAAGAGCGTGATGTTGCTCAGAGTGGAACATTTACCTCCCTGCTACCCTTACTCTGCATACACCTGTAGTCAATGTCGTCATGACCTTTTGGCCTACTGACTCTTTACGGCTGTCGATTATTTATGACTTCGTATCTGGTTCAGCACGTTGTCTTGCAGACTGGGAGAAAAAGACCCAGAGCAGATGAGCCAACCACACGGAGTGAGCCTCCATGACCCTCACATTAGCACACCATAAAGTGTTTATGTGAGGACTGCTGCTCACCCATCATGCCAAAAACAAGAAAAAAACCTTTTCTCAGTGCACTGGTGATCATGGCATCTGGGTTTAAATAAAAAATATGGAAAATGGTTTATGTTGAAAAAGCATAAAACTGAGTGTAACCATTCCTTATAACTAGCCATGTTTCATCCTTGTGTTATCTGATACTTAGGACTAGCAATCCACAGTGTTATGGCAATAACTAGAAAAATTAATCCATATCTTGACAACTAAACTTGGATTACAATTACATGAAAACTATATGTTACATTTATCTAATTTCATTTCTCATCAGAAAACAAAATTCTCAACATTTAAAAAAAATGAGTGATGTTATTTAGAGATAAAGCAAAGTTCATGGCAAATTATTTGACAGTAATCATTAATTATACAGAAATAGCGTAGTTATTGCTGCATTCTTTGGCAGCTTTTAATGATTAATATTACCTCTAAGTGATTATGACATTGTTACTGTCAGTTTATTTTAATTCTATTACCTAGTATCACAGCACACATTTATCTCAAGTGGCTGTACACCATGTGACAGAGTAGCTTTATAGAAGATTTACATTATAAACCAACAAAGTGTTGACATCTTGGCTTGTAAATGTTAAGAGTGTGATCTGTTGGGGCATTCAGCAACTTGCAGGTGTTGCCAAACAACCTTCATGCCTGTTTTAGCACTATGAAATGACAAACTACAGAAATGTGCAAGAGTAAAATAAAGCCATCTATTACACAGATGTACCTGTAGGAAAAGAAATATCCATACAGGAAGAAGTAGACAGGAGAAATTAAACCATCCAATCCATATTCTTTGATGATATTGCAGCATATATTATCCAGCCTCCAAAAGCACGTGAGAAATATTTTCACTCTAACAGAATCATATCATGAAGATATGGAAGAAGCTTTTCTTCTACAGACCTTAGACTTGACATTTAAGAAAGCTAGAGAGTAACTCTGAAAGGTCTCCTGGCTAAGGCCAAGACTCTAATATGAGATAACATCATTTAATCTGTACTTCCACTGACCATCAACAAGGTGTTTGTATGGTTGGAATGAGCTTTTGGGATTTCATTCACAGCATTTGTGTTTATGTTTAATCAAAAGATAAGCCTAGCAATATTTCCTTAACCAGTGTTTCCCCTACCATTATCTTAGGGGGACACCCTGCCCCCCCTTGTCTAGCAGTCTGTAGTAAGTGTAAAGTTATTTTAGTAAATTAGGACAGCAGTTCCCAAGCTGAAGGTCAGGATCCCTGTACAGGGTCTAAAAATAAGTTCTGTTATTTAGAAGAAAACGGTTTCTGTATCAA
The DNA here is from genome assembly GCF_017639745.1 of Melanotaenia boesemani. NCBI lineage: Eukaryota > Metazoa > Chordata > Actinopteri > Atheriniformes > Melanotaeniidae > Melanotaenia > Melanotaenia boesemani. The sequence goes on along the minus strand of NC_055686.1, from coordinate 20,492,982 downwards.
ACTGCTAGATACTTTTATTTATTGGTCATACACATGCATGCTTTGACAAATAATCAGACTCAGACTAAATGTCTGGTTTAAACGCTTTAGTAGAGTCCTGGTGCTGTTTTCATTTCAAACTATGTGAATCATGTGAGCTATGTAAACAAATGGTTCTTTTCAAAAGTGGGATCTGCTGCTTTGCATGTTTATTCTTGTCCAGTAATGGCAGAAAATTGTACCCATATAAGTCTATTCTCATCCAGTGTTTGGACATTCTTCATCAGCGTAATAAATGAGGCAAGACTGAAACCAAGTGAAAGGAGGAAAGGGAACACATTAGGAGACAAAATTACTCCACATGCCCAAAATCTAGGTCAGGGAGAAGTGGCTGCATCTCTTTACCCAAGCCAACAACTTTCCCTGTGTTTCCCTCATGCTTTATTCATTGTGACACCATGCGGCTCGATGTAATGCACCATTTCTGAGACATTACTTTGGATGAACAGAAGTCTCTTTCAGAAAAGCAAACCATGTTGGCCCCTTGACGCTGACAGCTGTCACAGCCATGAATTCTTTTTGACAGTCACTGTTGCTTAGAAAATCCTGTTTTCCTCCTTAGTTTTATGATATTTGAGAGTACTCTGGAGAGAGGAGTTGTTTACATAATAGTGTTGATATCTGTGCAGGATTTGTGAGACAGCAAGTTTAAAAAATTCTCCATCAGTTTCCCACCCAGCTCACAAAGCTTGTTGCAGCACCTGTCAAGATTTGCTATTGCAAATTCCCAATAACATCTCTAAAATTGATAGACCCCCCCCACACACACACCAAAAAAAACTGCCATATTCTTCTGTTAGTATTCGTTCTTTTTTTTTTTAGCTGTTTGATAGACTATTGACAATTTTCACTCTTTATTCTATTCCCACTGTCAGGACTTTGCTTGTGGAAGATCCATACTAAGTGTACCTCTTCCTCATACTGGTCACCAGCCTGTGAGGTTGTGTTGATCACTCTATAGTATGTACTGCACATCCAAGTTGATCTCATAAATGTTCCATTGGGTTGAGGTCTGTGATGATCCTGGCTCTGTGGTGAGAGCATTGTCATCTTGGCAGATGGAGTTAGGTCTCAGAATCTGGAGACTGCTACTGGCTGCAGAATCTCATGAGTGAGTATGTCTTTAAAACAGGTGCCACTCAGGCCCTAGTCATACATCGCTGACTGGAACACACCTGGCAAGAGTGAACACCAGCAGGAGAATATTGTAGATTTGCCACAACTTTTGCAGACACTACTTGCATGTTAAGCTGTGCTGTTCATTCCACAGAAGCATAATCCTTACAAGTTATATCTTGTACTAAAGGCAACTTATCAGGCATTCCAATGATGTTTAATACAACAATACATCACATCATTTGGTATTCTTAACCCATCACAAATTTCTTTACATTTTGTACTAAATTTAGTGAAAAAAAGCCTAAAAAATCTCACAACTGAAAGACTTGTGCATAAAAAAAGTGGCGAGTAAATATCAACATTTAATCACAAATAATGTCTTCTTGCTCCTTTTTGTGTATGTTTTATTTGCAAGTTCTCCAAAGACAATTTTCCTGCAGTCTAAATCTCACAAATCTTGTCCTACTTGAGCTTTAACCCTCCAGCAGCATCTCCAGGTTGAGAAGTTGGTAGTCACAGCAGGGGCACATGACTCCCTTTTTGTGTGGACTTAGCACTCACAAGTCACACTGTACCTTCAGGAAACCCTTCTTCACCTACTTCACGTCCACTCTCACCCTGCCTCAACTAATCATCATCCCATGAGCCACTACGATTTACACCCCTCCGACAGTCACACGTGGTGCTCCCTCACTCTGGCTTTGCCTGAACTACAATCCGCCCCCACAGCAAAAGGTGGGAGGGAGAGGGAAGGTTTGTTTGGAAATGTTTCCATTTGACATTTTACCAATTAACACATACTTCACTTGAATTTCAAAAAGTTGAGCATTGTGCCATCATGAGTGGAGAGCTGCCAAGCGTAGATGGTACTTCTCAACACAGAACTGGAAGTAAACACATGGGTTCTGCTATCCACCCAGTACACTCAGATTCACATGCATAGCACACTTCACAATTCCATGTAAATATAAGATTGTGCAAGACATTCAGACAGATTATATAAGACATTCCTATGTTGAAATTATATTTTTATTATGGTGTAAAATCCTCCACATGAACTCAGACTACAGTGTGTGCAGAATTATTAGGCAAATGAGTATTTTGACCACATCATCCTCTTTATGCATGTTATTCTACTCCAACCGGTACAGACTTGAAAGCCTACTACCAATTAAACATATCAGGTGATGTGCATTTCTGTAATGAGAAGGGTTGTGGTCTAATGACATCAACACCCTATATCAGGTGTGTATAATTATTAGGCAACTTCCATTCCTTTGGCAAAATGGGTCAGAAGAGAGATTTGACGGACTCTGAAAAGTCAAAAATAGTGAGATGTCTTGCAGAGGGATGCAGCACTCTTAAAATTGCCAAGCTTTTGAGGCGTGATCATTGAACAATCAAGCGTTTCATTCAAAATAGTCAACAGGGTCGCAAGAAGCGTGTTGAAAAAACAAGGTGCAAAATAACTGCCCATGAACTGAGGAAAATCAAGCGTGAAGCTGCCAAGATGCCATTGGCCACCAGTTTTGCCATATTTCAGAGCTGCAACATCACTGGAGTGCCAAGAAGCACAAGGTGTGCAATACTCAGGGACATGGCCAAGGTAAAGAAGGCTGAAAAACGACCACCACTGAACAAGACACACAAGATAAAACGTCAAGACTGGGCCAAGAAATATCATAAGACTGATTTTTCTAAGGTTTTATGGACTGATGAAATGAGAGTGAGTCTTGATGGGCCAGATGGATGGGCCCGTGGCTGGATCAGTACAGGGCAGAGAGCTCCACTCCGACTCAGACACCAGCAAGGTGGAGGTGGGATACTGGTATGGGCTGGTATCATCAAAGATGAGCTTGTGGGACCTTTTCGGGTTGAGGATGGAGTCAAGGTCAACTCCCAGCCCCACTGCCAGTTTCTGGAAGACACCTTCTTCAAGCAGTGGTACAGGAAGAAGTCAGCATCGTTTAAGAAAAACATGATTTTCATGCAGGACAATGCTCCATCACACGCATCCAAGTACTCCACTGCGTGGCTGGCCAGAAAAGGTCTAAAAGAAGAAAAAAGAATGACATGGCCTCCTTGTTTACCTGATCTTAACCCCGTAGAGAACCTGTGGTCCCTCATCAAATGTGAGATCTACAGGGAGGGAAAACAGTACACCTCTCTGAACAGTGTCTGGGAGGCTGTGGTTGCTGCTGCACGCAATGTTGATCGTGAACAGATCAAGACACTTACAGAATCTATGGATGGCAGGCTTTTGAGTGTCCTTGCAAAGAAAGGTGGTTATATTGGTCACTGATTTGTTTTTGTTTTGTTTTTGAATGCCAGAAATGTATATTTGTAAATTTTGAGTTGTTATATTGGTTTCCTTGGTGAAAATAAATAAGTGAAATGGGTGTATATTTGGTTTTTGTTAAGTTGCCTAATAATTATGCACAGTAATAGTCACCTGCACACACAGATATCCTCCTAAGATACTAAAACTAAAACAGCCCCACTCCAACTTCCAAAAATATTCAGCTTTGATATTTATGAGTCTTTTGTGTTCATTGCGAACATAGTTGTTGTTCAATAATAAAATGAATCCTCAAAAATACAACTTGCCTAATAATTCTGCACAGCCTGTAGTGTGCAGTCTGTGTAATCTTTGGTTTTCAAAAAGTCTGAAAAATCAATTTAACACTCTGTTACATGTCTCATAAGACATGACACATATGCCTAAGCATGTCAGAGGGATCACATCTCCCTGACAAATGAAATGGTGATCTTAAAGATAATTAGTCTGTCAGTCTTATCACCCTATGTATGGACACAAGTCGTAGCCCATCATGTATCAGCTCAGAAGTACTCATGAGTATCCAGAACTGCTCTAACAACTAAGTAGGTGTTTTTATTCTGACCAACTCATCTATAAAGGGACCAAAACTTTGTGATGTCCTTGCAAAACTCAAAATAGCAGGTGTGATAGGAGTCAAAGCCCTTTTAACTTTGTCTCACAAGTAAAGTGTGACCTTGGGTGTAATATAACTGCAACGGAAATCAATTTCATATAAATATTTTACTAATGCATTGGGTTTTTGTAAATATAACCCAATGCAAAAAAATTTTCATATTTGTACATCTGTATACTATCAATTTTTGCTGTAAATATAGATTATAAAAATAATTTGTGAGCGTTTGTCTCTTTTTTTTTTAGTTTTGTGTTTGTAATGGCATCATTCAGACCAGATGCTTAAAAACATAAAACTATCCTGCACAACTATTGTTTGACCTTCACCTTCACACCAATTACATCAGGTTAATATAATATGAGATGAAATTTTGTGATTTGATGCTGCTTTCACACAGTTGATTATCAGTTGTCACACACCCACAAGTTCTACTTTCTCCAGGTTTTCAAAAAGTGTTACAAATTCATAGTTTTGTGGTCTCAGTGTGCCTATTCAATGTTTCAATTCAATTCAGCTTTATTTTTATAGCACCAATTTACAACAAGGGTCTTTTTACAGACAATCCAATTCAATACAAGTTGTCCAATTATAGTCCAATTAAAACAAATCTTTTATAGGGTCCACATTAGTCCACATTATGACAGCTGTGTTCATTTAAGTTGATTTATTCACGATAACTGCCTGTCTAGGGAAACCAAGAAATTGCATCAAATCTTCCCTTTGATTTAATCGCCTATCCAGAGCATGCACAGGGTGGTGGGTGACAGTAGAATAGAATGAAAAGGAAAAAAACTCCCTTTTAACAGGAAGAAAAACCTCCTGCAGAACCAGGCTCTGGAAGGATGGAAGGATATCTTGATTGATTGGGGATGTTGAAGGCAGGAAAGAGAGGTGAATAGGCACCATAACTCTAAGACAGGGACACCTGCTAAGGAAGAAAAACAGAAGTTAATGACAACAATAATGTCATCATTAGTTTAGTTAGCATGTACAATTAGTTATTTTTAGGATATACACTGACAAATAGAAAAACAATCAAGTTTATGAAATGATCTATTTTTCTGAAGATTTGAAGATATGATTTAAAGTGCATTTGCAGCTAAACACCAATCATTTACAGCATTTCATCTGATCATTTAAAAGAAAGACAACTGATTATCACAGCAGCTGTTTCAAATGACAACTGAATAAAATAGTTAATACTACTGCTTAGGCTTCAGTGTGTTCCTGCACAACGATGTCCCCTTCCATAACTTCAACTAAAGAAGTATAACATTCCTAGAAAAAACTAAAAAGTTTGTAATTATTACTAACTTTACTCTTGAGGGGACATTTATTTTTTGTAAGTGTGCCAAACAGACATGACGCAATATAACTTTCATCAGATTTAATATGACATCATACCTTTAGCAGATTATCAAGTGAAGAAGTGCCGTGAGCAGCCAGTCCCCATGAGGTTATCTACTTGCCCCAAGAAAATCACTAAATTGAGGGGGGAGGTGGAGAGCGAAGGGGGTGGGGGCATCAGACAAGCATAAGAGCAGCTCAGCAGCCTCTGATGTTAAGTGTAAATGGGAGTTGTGACAAAGGCAGACCAGGGATAGGGTGCTGTTTCCATGGGCAACAGGCCGATGTGACCCAGATGGCACAGAAGCAGCTGAGCCTACAGGGCCACTGTGTTTTGACAGCTACACTTAGTCCTTCTGATTTGATCAAGAGAAAAATGGTGATGTTGCACTAAACAGATGTATGTTGTCAATAAATGGTCACACCCCCTGAGTAAACACAAAGGCTGTGTCCAAAATCAGTGCTTCCTTACTGCTTCCTGTATGACAATTAGCTGTTTGCTCAACATTGAAGGGTAAATTGATATTTTGGACCCGTGTGCCATGTTTCAATTGTCCATGACCACACAAACACAGAAAAGTCCATTAATCTGTTTATCCAAAGCATTCATGCATTTTTTCCAACTGCAGCTAATGTGTGTGCCTCTGTCTGATGGTGTGTACCACAATGTGTAAAATCCCTGTATTTCACATGTTGAATCTAATAATGTTAACAGTGATAATGATGGACATTGCAGTTAGTGATATCTATTGTTTGACCACCCCACTATAACTTCTATCTTATCTTGGCCACCCCATTTGGAAAGGTTCTGGATATACCACTGTTGCTACATCTCACTAGATGATGATTAAGATATTTCATGCTTGGTCTGTCATGATATTGTGCTACGTGATGACATCCATGATCAACACTGAGTGGAGATCACCCCTATCCCACCACCCCTACCATGTGCATTCCAACCCTTATAATGAAACATACAATGAAATGTGCCACAATTAGTATTGTTTGGCAGAGAAATAAATTTTAGTTTATTGGCTGCTACTTTGTTAATTATAGTTAAAATCACATTGGTGGTGGAAGGAAATATTAATTCCTCTGCTATAGTGTGAGACTTTTTAAACCAGGAAACTCTGTACATGACTTTATATGAAGCAGCTTCATACAGTCAGATGCAATTTTTTTGAGACATACAACACACCGATCTCTCTTCATGTTTAGAATGGATATGGCATCTGCAGTGATGCGGACTCTGCATCGGTCTGTCGTGGTGAAGAGGGAGCTGAGCCAAAAGGCAAGGCTCTCGATTTACCGGTCGATCTACGTTCCTACCCTCACCTATGGTCATGAGCTGTGGGTAGTGACTGAAAGAACAAGATTACAAATACAAGCGGCCGACATGAGTTTTCTCTGCAGGGTAGCCGGGCTCTCCCTTAGAGATAGGGTGAGAAGTTCGATGATCCGGGAAGGGCTCAGAGTAGAGTCGCTGCTCGTCCGCATCGAGAGGAGCCAGATGAGGTGGCTCAGGCATCTGGTCAGGATGTCTCCTGGACGCCTCCCTGGTGAGGTGATCCGGGCACGTCCCACCGAAAAGAGGCCCTGGGGAAGACCCAGGACACGCTGGACAGACTACATCTCACGGCTGGCCTGGGAACATCTTGGGATGAGCTGGTGAATGTGGCCGGGGAGAGGGAAGTCTGGGTTTGCCTGCTTAGGCAGCTGCTCCCTCGACCCGACTCCGGATAAGCGGCAGAAAATGGATGGATGGATGTTTAGAATTAGAAAAAATAGTTAGGACTTATTCATTTGGAATTCACAGGAACAAAATATGTATTTCCACATCGTAAATTTTTTCTTGGAGTCATTGTCGTTCCTCAGTCCCATTCACTTCAACTACAGGAAGAAGGTGCAAAAACCCAGATCCAGGGGAGAAATTTTGCAGCCCCAAAAGGCCCTTGTATAGGATTGCTTTGAGATGACCCTGAACCTTTAGGAAGTAGAGGGCAGCAAGCACTGAACATTTCTGATTGGTTGAGTACTCCCAGTGTTTTATGACCATCTTTTTTTCTCAGTTGTATCCCAGAAATAGCTGTTACTGTTTGCAAACACAAAATCTGAGCAATGTAATGTTTAATTCTGAAATTTTACTCTGGTCATGCTCTAAGACTTCTTATATTATAGGCTACTCCTATAATATATGAAGTGAAGAGATTGTAGAATTTATATTTCTAAGAAATTGGGTAAAATTAAACTGGAAATGTCCTTAAAATGTAAAGCTAAAATTGCCTACATTTGTACACATGTTTACATGCAAAGCATCATGGTTAATATTTGCAAGGTTAGTGGCTGTCAGTTATGTGTAGTCCACCAGACTAGGGAACATATGATTCCCAATAGAGTGTGAGTTGAATAATTTTGTTGACAATTGTGTAGAGACTAGTGGGTGATTTTCCTCCTGCTTCCTCCTGCTTTTATATGCTAAGCTAAAGAAGGCTTCTCCTTTCTCCAGGCCCTCATTTATTGCACAGACATAACATTGATCTGCAGATTAACTTGTTTGAAATGGTCACCAGTCTTTAATGGGTAGTCTGATTGTCATATCAGTTCAGGGTATTCACTGCAAAATGTTGGCTTGACAGCAAGAGCAGAGAAAAAAAATCCTTAAAAGCAGGTGTATTATGGATCAGAGAGACTTCCTCTTTCAGTTCAACCAATAATTTGATTTGCTTCATCTCTGATGACATTCACTAGAAGCTGCTTCTAGCGTTATCATTTAATCCAGCATGCATGTCTGAGTGAAGCAAACATATGCTTTAAAATGGCTTCCTTTAATCTGGTCACACTTTGACAGAAATGTTCGGTTGTCATTGCTTTGCATTTAAAGATTTCCTGTGCCTCCCCAGAGAGGGTAAGAGTGGGCGATGCCAGCTGAAAATAGAACTCCTTGAGTAAGGATGAATCAACGCTACACCTTATGCTTAATTAAAGATTAACAAGAAATTGCTTGCTGGTGTGAAGGTTTCTCAAAGCCTCACTTTACTCCTCTGATTAGGGTTATGCAACACTTTTTAATGCTGCATGAACCACACTAAAAAAGTAATGGCATCTGTCAGTGTAGCAGAATCAATCCTGTCATAACAGGCTGGAAGATTTGAGGATGGTGTGCTGCAAATGGTCATAATCTGTGAGTTTTGGTTGTGTTTTTGGTTCAGGTTCTGCTAGATTTCTACCTTTTGTTGTGTTCTCTAATTTTCAGTCTGATTTCCTTGAGTTCAGGTTGGGGTTATCTGTGTTTTTGTGATATTTTGTTCTGTCTTTTCTCCCATTTATATTGTTAGTTTGGCCTCCATTTAATTTTTTGTAGAGGTTTTCTACTTCAATAGTGAATATGTACTGCCTGCTTCTGTTTTCTCCTGGTTCATAGTTGGTGGTTATGGCACACCTTGTACTTTAATCATTAACTCCCTCAGTTTAAATATTCCTTGTTGTCGTCTGCTCATTACTTGACCCTTGTCTATCAAGGGACTGCTTTGTTATTTAGTTTTGAGTTAACTACTTTGTTCATACTGCCATTTCAGTGTCTTTGGTTCCTTTAAACAAAAGTCTTCATTAAAACTACCTGCCTGTATTACAACCAGCAGTCCTGCACTTGGATCCTTCTTCCTCAGTCATGGCTCATGAGACAAACTTATTGATGAATTGGTTTTTCACAGCTGCCTAATCACTTAAATCCTTCTCATTTTTGTAGAATGAATCTAAATAAATGATAGACCCCTGATGGAAATGTCTGAACAGTGGATTAAATTAGTCTTCTGTCTATTTGATGGACAGAATGGTTTCCTTGGCTGATTCAGGGTGATGAAAACGTGCTGCAGGAGCAAATGAGTTCAAGAGCTCTTTGGCCCTAATTTAAAAAAAAAATATGCTTTTAATATTTTATCAAAGTTTAAGAGAGGACAGCTATCCCTTTTATTGCTGTTATTACCAACGCATAGCTTGAAGAACACATATTTTTGAATCCCAAATTTTTTTTCAGACAGAAGGGGTCACTGTTAGCCTGGACTCTTATAACCTTAGATATTAAAAAATTATTATTTGGTTGATAAACTAATCCTTAGTTGCAGCTATACTCTTCTATAGATGTAAATAATAGTTGAAAATATTAAACTTTGAATTATTTCAGCCCCCCTTTATATGATTTAGGAAGTGGGACAAAAACAAACAAACAAACAAACAAAGAAGAACAACAATAAAAGAAAATCTTAAAATGTGAGTGCTCCTTAAATTTGATCATCTTCATGTTTCACAGGAGTATAAATATGTTAATAGGCCAGTGTCGAGGCCAATAATGATATTGTCTTAGTTATCTTAGTTCAAGGGGTTTCCATGCCAACACTTTCTAATCAGCCATTAACTAAAGTACAGCTGAAGATGGAAATGTTGTTATGCTGGTGTATGCATCAATCAGGCATAACATTATGACCAACAGCGTAATATTTAATAGCTCCTCCTCATGCTGCTCCTCATGTGTCTGGTAGTCATGGCAGAGCCATTTTTCCATTACATTTCTGCTCACTGGGTGAATGTCACAGACATTTGTGACAGAAGGTTACAAATTTGTGCCGGATTTGGTTTAACATGATTTTGCCTGTGCAAAATGTTATAGTGGCTCTTCTTCTTTTCACGACAGCTTCTCTGTGTTTGAAATAATTTCACATTCTTCCACAAATGTGCTTCTTGTTTTTTTTCCCAACCTGTTTTCTACACTCATCTGTTAGCTATGTGATCTTCAAAGTCCCATGGTTTCCACTCTAGACTGTCTTGGTTGTATTTTGCACAATATTTTCACTCCTCGGCTCTAGCTGCCCAGTTTCTCAGTCTTTTGTTAGAGTGCCCATGTGCCGAAGTGGTACCTACACCTGACCATTATTATTTTATAGATTTTATCTTTTTATCAATTTTTATTTCTGTTTTTATTTTTATTGGTTTTTATTGTTTTATTGTATAGTGTTTATTTTAACTGTGGAGTGTTTTTGTTCTGTTGTTCAGCACTTTGGGCAACTGCTGTTGCAGAAAATGTGCTATATAAATAAACTTGAACTTGACCAATTAACCTTTATACCAGCATATGTGACCTAACCTCTTCCAACAATCCCTTTGGGTTTTCAGATATCCTGCCAAACTGGCCATAGTGAAATATTATATAACCACTACCACCCCCCCACCCCCCCCCCCCCCCCCCACCCCACCCCCCTCCCCCACAGTGGCATCTTCATTTTTAGGTGCAATAAAAACACATTTCTATTTATGGACACAGTCAGTGGGAGTAGCTGTACACATAAACACACATTTGGGGACTACCTACCACAAATGCAGTCATGTACTAGTGATAACTCAGTCATGTAGCCTTCCTTTTGCTGGTAAAAACTAAAAACAAGGAGAACAGAGTCTGTTTTAGTATTTATTTTCTTGTTGGATCCTTTATAAATGAATAATTATAAGTTAACTCTATTATTTACATAAATTGCACAAATTACTTGATTGTTTCTGTGGGGGCAGAAAGCATAAGGTGGCTGTTCTGACATGGAGCAGCGTGTAAAGTGACTATTTTTCTTGCTTGGCCCTTCGTGATTCATTCGACATATTTAGAATGAGTCACTACACGGAGGTCCACACCTCCTGAGAGCATCCAAGCCTGAAAAATGCCTTGGTGGATCGTTGAAGCAGATGTTTTTAGATACAGCCTATTCTGGGGGCGTCTTCTGCTTAAGGCCAGCAGATTCTAGCAAAGGTTAGGCAAGATGAGTAAAAGCACATATATACTGTGAGATGCATGAACTTGACAAACTGTCCCTTAAGAAAATTTGTCATTGGATGTGTTTGTGTGTGTGTGTGTGTGTGTGTGTGTGTTCAAGGATAAGGGGGAAAAAGTGCCAAGAAATGTGTGAGTCAGTACTTGGACTTACTGTATTTACTATGGCAAAAGGATGAAAGCTGGTGAAAGGATATTTTCTTATAATACATTCAGTGTATTGCTTTACTTAATATGATTCTGCAACACAATCTCATCACAATTTGTGAAACACATTCTAATCTAATTTTTGTCTTACATGTGAAAGCAAATATAACTTCACATAAGGGGTGCAGCCTTGTGGCATTTTGAGAAAAATTGAGAATATTGTCACAAAAGGTGTGATCATCACTTTTGCAAGGTGAAAAAGTAGTAGTAGTGTGTAGCTGGAGGGGTTTGGTGGTAGAGTTGGAGACATGTTTGCCATCCAAAAGACCCGAATTTGTCTCTTTGGACCAACTTTTTTTTTTCAGTAACTTTAATCCTCCCCGTAAAACAATTTTAATTCCAAAATCTGCCTTTTTGAAAACATGCTTTCCTCTTAACAGCAACAGGAATGAATAATGAACATTTATCCACCTAAAACACCATTAAATCCAACTGTGTCACAGGGATATTATGATACAGTTTAACTGCTGATGTAAACAGTGGGGTTTGATTGTGCATGGCTGACATGCATAATATAAAAACTGTACAACAAATAGAAGGCTACATTCTATACACACTTCCATGAATCTAAACATTGAAACTCCTGTCATACCTTATACTATATGTTGGATAAAAAGGTATTTGTAAGGAACAGTTATGAAAAATGTCTGCATTTCTTCCACTTTTCATACCTGGAGGGTACAACAGTTCTGTTGCAGCTTTTTCAAAATGGGAAGCAAATCACTCCTTACATACAAAACTTTGTAAGATGAACTTTATCAACCCAGCAAACCACCACGGTGGCAAATATAAATCATCAATATCACCACAATAAACATTTATAGTATCCAATTGACTGTAGCCAATGCATTGCTTAGTAACAGAAGCGGTGACTAAGATACGTTTTCATGTTATCTGTGAAAGATATCATAACACAGACACAAAGGTCTAATTTTGTTTACATATGATAAATAATTCTGCTTAAACTATCCAGCCAGTAAATTTGCTTTAAACAAATGAAGCTGTTAGATTAACCTGACTGGTAAACTCAAGCTCATGTACAAGTTTGAAGGTATCTTTATTACCAAAACGGCTTTTTTACAAGTGTTTAACTAGCCAGAGTAGTTTGAGCAGAATATCTGTGTAACTCATAGGTCACCATCGTTTGGTAACACAAACTGATTACACATTTTTTTTGTTTGTAATATTAATTAGTATGTATGTTTAATATAGCAGAATATAAACAGATTCCCATTTTTATATGTATGTTGCCAGTTCAGACCTTGTAGTTTGTCATCTGACATCAGTAATAGGTTACCCCTTTTAATTTAAATAAAATTTTTTAAGTTTAATAAAATGTAATTAATTTTGTTTGAAGCATTGCTTAACAAGCAAGTACAACCAATAATGATTTCCCCACAGATCAGTTTAATTGTTTTTAGACTAAAAAAAAGCAGGTAGAGAGATGAGCAAAAACAGGTTAAAGAATATTTCAGAAATAGTGTTCTGGAAAATTCTACCATCATTGGGTTTGTTGGTGGCAAGTGATGGTGCCAGGGTGGATATAAAAGGAGCATCCCCCAAAGTTTTAGCCTGTCTGAGCAAATACAGGTCAGAGAATCATCATTTTAATTAAATAAAAATAAAAAAAATTATATTTCCACATTTACAGTGCATTGTTTGAATCATCAGGGGATTCTGGACAAAACCTGGTGCACAAATGCCAATGGTTGAAACCATCATTAGATTATGTTATATATGCATGTTATATATATTTGTTATATATATTTGAGCCCTCAGGCAGCACTGTATAAGAAACCTTTATGTCACTTTGATCAACTATATGAGCCCAGAAGTACCTTGAAACTTAAAACCACAATAATCAAGAAATGTTACCTGATATATCATTAGTGAGAAGGGAGCCATACAATAAATCTGCTTTTTATAAAATCTGTTTTAACAACAAGATGAGAAAGACCAAATAAGCTGTTATCAGAAAAAGGTGCAAAAACCAATCCAAAATGGAAATGGGGTTTGCAATTTGCCTGCTTCTTTTGCTATTGTGCACATGCTATTAAGAGTGCAAAGACAGCACAAGCTTTACCATTATCACACGTTTTTAAATTCAATAAGAAATTTAGACCAATAATATTTCTCAGACAATTTTCAGTAATTTACAGTAAAAAAACTGGAGAAAGCCTTTTAAGAGACTTGAGTCAAAAGTCATACTTTTCAAAGAACAGTATTTTCAAAATATGCAGTAAGTAACTGGATTTTCTTCCCATTTAAATGGAAATGGAGTGGCACCCTTTTTGCACAAATAGTCTTTAGATAACATCTTGATACATTCATCTCAGAAGCCCATTGTTTTACTTCTCTAATACATTACCACACTGTTAAAGCCTTCATATGCAGTGACGCACTAAACAGTGAGAGCAGTTCAACATAATTTCTAAAGGCCTGTGCTGTTCATTACACCCTCCCTGTAAAAAGCCTGTTAAGTAGTGTTTTCTTCATCAGTGTGCCTGCATGGTTTTATGAGGCGCTATTTAGAGCTTGCTGCAGAAGCTGTGTTGTGGCATCACGTGCCTGATGGCCAGCTCTCTGCCCACTGAAGCCCAGGCTGGCTTCAAAGCACTCCTGTCACCTAATGATAATGAATGCAGTGTGTCTGCTCATTGTGCTTGGAGGCTCACTGTCAATCCGTTTCACTCAGACTCGGGTTACAGTGTGCTGTAGCACCGCTCTCCCTGCGAGAGCAATCACCAGTAGAGACAGTTTTTCTGGTTCAGTTGCCTGTCAACCACTCTCAATCTGTGGTCTGAACCTCCTTTAATAACATGTTTGTAACTTGTGGTTCAAATGGGGGGAATGCTCTTTAAATCCAAGGCAAACACATCAGCCTGCTGCACATCTCACTACTGAACTTCTGTACTATTCCTTCCCACTTCTTTTGCAAAGGCATCCAGGAAGCGTGTGTACATACTTCAAAGCTTTATAAAGAAAATCTTTGGCCGCATGAAAACATTGATGAAGAAATCAATAAATGGGTAAGGCATTTCCAGCTGGGTCATTAATAAAACACTAAAGGAGTCACCTTCAAATGTGGCTTTATGTGGTCTGTCCTCATTGGGTCAAAGCAATCTATTTATGCCCCTTCCTCACCCCTGCTATCGCTCCTTCCACTCCGTTTGGTCTCCAGATAAAAGAGGGCTCGTAGTGAACAAAGCACAAGGTTTGACAGAGCTTTGGGTACCTGTGGAGGACCAAAACACCCTGTTTACTCAGGCTGGATAAAACAGGGGCTATCAGTGAGCAGATGAGACCACTTGCTTATGAGAGATATCAGAAGTTTCATTGCTAGCTAATTATCGAGCAAACATGTTAGGGCTAGCATTTCAGGCTTTAGATGCTGCTGAAATATATATCTTGTTGCATAGATACCAAAAAAGGAAGAGAGAGAGCGAGAGAGCGAGAGAGAGACAGAGAAACAAAAATAAACATACATAAGCTACTTTTGGACCTTTTGATATGTAATTATTTTGTAAAAAAAAGCAACAACTTTCATTAATAACCTGCTTGTAAAAGATATTTACATCTACAGCATGTGCTTCCAGAGATTGTGCCATAACTTCTCTAAGGTGTTGCTATGGAAACATGACTCATCACAAGTCTTCCTGCTTTACCTGTGGCAGCTGCACAGTGCTCATGAAAGCTATTTCATGCTCCTTTTGTTTGCCAGCCTGCAGGGCTGAGCTTCAATTTTCAATAACAGATCATATCAGATGGCTGGGATCACACAATGAAACAGCGGAGCTAAAAAGGCTCTATTTTTTCATAGAAGGTTTATGAAGATGTTTTGTGCACTTTATTACATGAAGCTGAGCATGAACAGAGCAAGGCTGCTAAATCAGTCAATCACCCCTTAGCTGTCAGGAGCAACCAAGACAGAAACTTCCTGAACAAAATGCTTGTGATTGTGACATCATGTTTCCAGTTAGTCATGATCATAGAATTTGATGATTTTGTCAAGGAGAGTGGATGTGAGGACCTAAATGCATGCAGATGAGGCAGGAAGCAGACTGGTACAGGAGCAAGGTTTTAATAATTACAACAAACCAGGGGAAACACAATGGGTACATGACAAGGAGGAAACATGACATGCACATTACAATTAACTGGCAGAGAGTGAATGACACAGAGGAGTATTTATACACAGACAACTAACAAGAAGCAAGTAATGGTAAATTAGCAAATTAAACCAGGTGCACTAATGACAGGAAGCAGAAAGCAAAATAGAATATACAAGGGAAAACCTATAAAATAAGACAAGAAAAACAGAACTAAAGAAGACAAGACTACACAAATCTAAATCAAAAAGAGTAATAATGCAGATATAAAGTAGATGGAATAACTTATGCATACACAGTTTGACTGCATGGACCAGCACCCTTATCCAATATTTACAATTCTATGCAAAATTCTCTATCCACCCTTCATTTCTTCATATTTTGCTTCTTAAGAACCAGACTGTTTTATACTCTTTTAAAGTTTTCTTGAGCTATAGTTTTCCAGACTTCCTGGAGGTGTTTTAGTACTTTTCTTTGAACATAGGCTGTATTTTGCACTCTTTTTTCAGTTCGGTCCTTGTACTTGACCCCCCACCCAAAGAAGAGCTTTGAAATGTCCTTTACAAAGCTTGGAGAACAATTTCTGTAGTCTACTAAAATTTCACCATACACTTCATTTTCATTTATGTTTGCATGTTTCACTCATTTGGAGCACTTATTTTACCAAGAATGTAGGCGTGCTTCAAGACTTGTGAAGAGCTGTAGTCAAGTCATAAATACATTTATTTTCAATTAATCTAAGTGAACTAGTAAACAAAAAATAGATGGATTTTTTTGCCACTGATTTAAAAAATCTGATCATTTAAAGAGTCAGGAACAAACTGTACATTTTCGACATGTTCGAACAGGCAAACCACATCAAAGCATGGCAATCAGAGGATAATTTAAAATCAGGTATGATTATATTTTCATAAATTTGCAGGTTTGTTTTAGACCAAAACATATGGTTCTGAGATTAAGACGATTCTTTAAAACAGATTTCCATCTGCTCTTGACCCAGTCACATGTTTCTTTAGCATAGGGTAGGCTTTATGATGGTAAGATCTTGCAGAGGAGTACCTTTTAGCTATGTAGCTAAGTACTAGTACCTGGCTCAGGTGGTATAGCAGGTAACTGAAGGGTTGGTAGTTTAAACCACTGTATACTGTTTTATTTCAGTAAACCAAGTTGCAACAGGTCAGGTGAGTATATGAATGAAGAAATAACGGTATAGAGTGCTTTATGGCTTTGGAAGTAAAAGAACAAAACAACACTATACAAGCGGAATCCATCCACCATCCCTTTAAATATGAAAAGAGTGTGTAGCACTCACATTGTAAACAGCATCCGCTGTCACCACCAGCTATACCATAATAAGGAAACACACACATGGCAGGTGCTACAGCTCAGTTTTGTCTCTGTGTGGTGCTTCAGGTAGGCTGTCATATACTGAAAGGTGTGGAGGAGGTCCATCTGTTGCAGCACTAACCCTCCAAACAGAATCCAGAGCTGCCATTCACAGCACACCCACACCTTTTAATCCTCACTGGATACTTCCCAGCAGGCAGCATGATGAAATGAAATTCAAAATGTAGAACACCTGCCTCCTGTGTGTTATGCAGAAATATCTATTATAAGAAGAGTCATCTTGTATTTTGATGCCTGCAACTGAAAGTCAAAGTATGTAGCCACAGGTGGACTTAATGATGAAATATTAGTCGGTATGTGATAGATCACTGCCTGACCCGGTTCCTTTTCATGTTTCCACTAATTAATTTTCTTTCTTTCTTTCACGTTGCCCCTCGATGTATCTATCAGGGTATGAATGTGTGGGATAAAGAAAAATACTTAGAAAGTAGAAGTGCTGTATGAGTGTGTGGGTGAATGTGACATGTGGTGTAAAGTGCTTTGAGTGGGCAACATGACTAGAAAAGTGCTATATAAGTACAGTCCATTTACCATTTAACAAACAATCAGTTTAGAAGAAATATAAATGGGAATTATTCAATTTTCCTGTCTTCACTTGTCAGCACTTTTACAGAGTTGTAATTCATACTGCATGTACCTAATGGCCTCTATTAGATTTTAAAAGGCCAAAAAAGATGTGGTTAAAACATCTATGACACCATCATAGTAATTGTAATATTATATTTAACAAAAACAGCTGGCAAAGTGTTTGAATTTGCTGCCAGTTTACACAAAATTTGGTCTCAAGTATGCAAATTACATTAAAACAGTTTTAATTTGTTAGAGGTAATAAGATGCAACTTGTTTTTAGCTACACATATTAAAAGTAACAGAATCGGAATTCAAATAACCCACCTTAATTATTCTCATGCTTAGTGCAAACCTACAGACTGATTAAAAAACAATAAAGTGGAAGCATCTGGGCTGAATGGCAAGGAAACAGGTGTGGTAAATTAGGATCAAACTGGGCTTTTGCATATTTTAATACATTTTCCAAAGCAGTTCCAAATTGACTCCAAATTTAAACTACACCTTCTGTGCAGGTATGAATCAAACTAATTTCATATTATGATATTAAAACTGCTGGTTGAAAGAGGAAGCTAGACATAGGTAATCTGTCACATTAAGTTACCTTTATCAGTTGGTGAAAGTCTGCAAACTTCCCTGCAAACAGCGAAACTTCTTTAACATATCCCTTTTTTTTAAGTTGTGAGTTTAAGTGTTCCAGTAATAAGAGTTGAAAGGATAAACTCATTATTTGCACCTCTAGGAAATAGAGCTAAATGAGGTATGTGTCCACATTACACTACATCTCTTTCTGACCTTAAAACTCTGTGCCTGTGACTTGTTTTGATGGCACAGTGACTTTTTGTATGCACAACCTGGGAGGTGTCATTGCCCTGCAGTGTTCTGAAGATAGGCTGTATACTTGGGTATGTAAAGGTTAATCTTTAATCATTTTATTTGATGTTAAAATCATTTTACTTTGGTATTTGATTATTGCCGTTGTTATAGCATTTTGTGCTGCTTTTTTGTATGAAAAGTGCTATATAAATAAAATTTGATTGATTGATTGAAGTGTTTAATTTGCCCTTTGACAAAATGCAATAAATAAAATAAATAAATAAATAAATAAATCCCTCCTGCAACTATAGGTGCAATATGTTTTAGTAAAATCAAATTTGATACACACAGCATTAAAGGGTTAAAACATTAGGTTTATTGTGCCCTAAGCACCCTTTTGCATAAATCTGGGTAAAATAAAGTGTTTTTTTTTTTTTTGGATGAAGCTAATTTAACCTCAGAACCATACCAGAGACACCTGGTACCAGTATTTAGCAAAATTTCACAAAGGAGAGGCAATTTGTGGTCAAGACATACAGAGCAACCAGTTCAAACTGTGAATTCTTTAGTGACTGAATACAATACAGCAAAGAGCAAGGAGGATCTGTGCACTGCTTGACACTTTTAACCCCATGAACCTTTCCAAAGGCATTATGTTACCCTCTACTGTATCTTGTGCTGGAACTATGAGACACGACGCACCAGCCCTGGAGTTACCTAATGCATGACCTGAGATTCTCCCTTCTTCTACCGGTCCTCAGGCACTATGTTGTACTCTCTGGACTCCGTGAAGGCAGTGAAACTTAAAAAGGTGCAGTGCAGGAACAAGATGCAAGTGACATCCAAGGGTACTGTAGGGCCTCAGGGGAATTTCACAACCGTGCTGAGATCACACTTTTTCTGAGCAGCTCAAGCACTTCCCCATGCTGTCTAGAGGTGATCAGGATGTGGGTTTTTCTAAAGATCAGGAATTGTTAAATAAGATAATGGGCTACAATGGAAATCTGAAAGCTCTCAGAGAAGCTCTTTGTTTAAGTCCGAGGTTTTGAGGTCCTCACAAAGATTTGATTTTACTCCAGTCATGGTTAATTTAGGCTTGAAAGAAATGCAAATATAGCAAACGTTACCAGTTGACCTTTCTGAAATGTGTGTTTGGTCTTCTGTGAAATAATTTATTCAACATGGTCCCGATTTTTTTTTTTTTTTTTAGACTTTCCACCATGTGTGTTCTGCAGAATGTAAAAAACATGGAGAAAAGCTTGATTTATCTGGCTTACAAGCCTGTCCATATTAACATCCATTTTCAAAGGACAAAAAGCAGAGACTGCCCCAAAATAAGCTGATTAATCAATAACCACATCTGCAGTTCATCTGCAGATTGACTTATCTGGGCAACTGATAAATAGAATTTCTTTTGTCTTTTTTCTTTTCTTTTCTTTTCTTTTCTCTTTTTTGGGTTTGGGAAACTCAGGAAAAGAAAAGAACAAAGCTTTTACATGGAGAAATCAAGTCATATTGCCAAACTAATTTAGATTAACAATATTAAGAAGATCCATGTGGTGTGGCAGCACAAGATGACACTGTTTGTCTCTGCGTGTATATTTCTTCAGATTGTAAACTATGTTTTTGGTATGAATTGATTAACTTTGCATGAGATTTAATGTCACAACATCTCGAAGTCCATAAACTGCATGTAGGTAGCTGGTTGCAAGATCTAATGATTCAACAGCCAATGTTAAACCAAACACAGTATAATTTCTAAAAGAAGCTAGTGATCCTTTTTAGACACAATCATAATTCAAAACCAAATATGAACATTTCAAAATGTTCGTGTGAATATGCTGTGTTGACTTTTTTACTATAAATAAATAATGAATTTTATTATCTACATAATTGCTATTGACATTTGCCATAGCGTGCATCCTGCCTGTTTGGACTCTTGTTCTGCAGCGATGAAAAGGTCACATTTCAGTGATGCCTACATGACAATGATTTTAAAATACAGTCTTCTGCTCTGGTCTGAGTGAGCAGATACATTTGATGACTACTGTACTTTTACATATCATCATTATCTTATTTTCCTTATGTATCATATAGTACTGTGGTAGTTTATATTGTTTTTTTGTGATGTGTTTTAGGCAGCCTAGACAACTCTTATTTCCATATTTTTAATCCTGTCCTTTTCTCCTCCCCCCCCCCCCCCCTCTTCCTCTATCTCCCTGTCAGGTTAAGCACTGCCATATAAAGACTAAAGAAAATAAGATTACAATAAAAATAATAAAAGCCATGTATATAACATGTCTCCCTTGGTAGAGCAAATCTGTCAAGCAAAATATGTCACACAAACCACCGTTCTTTAGAATGCTGGACAGGACAGGGTTAAAAAAAAAAAAAAAAATACAGTGATATTGATAAAAACATACTTTTTTGTGGAATCGTGGGTTCGGCCTTTATTTGTAGGGTCCATATTTATTCCACTTCAACTAAATTTTTGTTTGTTTACTTGCTTACTGATTACAAGGATTTGTAAATCTGCTTCTGGTCATTTTGGAGGATACCTAAAACTGCAAGGGAGGACTCCTCAAAATACATAAAGAAATTTTCTAAAAGCTACCTCATTTGTGGCTCTAAAGCTGTATTCGGTGCCTCACGCTGATACATCAGTTAGATAATACAGCGGTGCTGAGAGTTATATTGGAGGTGACACCTCATCAGGCCTATAAATAGCTTTGCACTTCTCTCCCAGGAGCCCAGCTGTAGCTCTCTCCCAGGCATTTGATCACTTGGTTGTAAGGAACTGACATCACCCACTGCTGCTTTGTCTTTCTGACTTTTGACTCCTGGATACAAAAACATGCACAGCAAAACACACCTAAACACACAGGCTGTCCCTGGTACTGTTGTGGCTTCATTACTGCTGAAATACTGTGCGCAGAAAGAATTTATGGAGCTACTGCTGTGATGCTTTTAAGAGGCACTCACTTCACAGGTAGTTTGCCTCAGGTTTTCCCCTAAATTGCCTTAAACAGTGATTCACCTTTTCCCTTCAAATGCTAAGCTAAGGTTGGCATGAACAAGGCAACAAGCCTGCAGTAAAGTGAATCTGATACTGTATCACTCTTAAATAAATAAACCAGTCAACCTAATTGGAAGGGATGGAGATTCAGGCACAAGCCTCAAAACAAGTAGGAGGATGAAAATGAAAAAAAAGATAGAAAAAAACCCTGCAGACTACGCCCGACTCCACTGAGTCATTGTCTACACAAGCTTCTCTGGAGCTGGACATGACTCAGTAACAAGCACTAACATCTCTGAATAGCACTTCTGTTCCTGGCTCCACAATGTTATTCCAAGCTGGATGAAGTACCACGCAATGCCCAGTATTATACACTATTAATCAAAACAAACAGTGCTGGTTATAAATTCCTGCATCTCTTATTTTCTCACTAGTCTTTAGTTTTTGATTTAAGAGTCTACAAAAATGCCTCAGTCTACATGATTACACATATAAATAAAAGTGCATACTTTCGGAAGTAAAGCAGTGGATATGTTTTCTTTGTAGGCAATAACTGTGAGGGGTTTAAGACTAGATGGTACAATCCCAGTCAGCATTGCTTCTTTCTTGGTGTTTTTTTGTGGGAGAGGGGTAGGAACTTCTTTGGAGTCATCAGGTGGGCAACGTTCATCCTCTGTGTTTTGCTGATTTAGGCCCACGACACCTCCAGAAGGAGGCACCTGGCATCCCAGGTGTGCCCACTCCGTTTCTACCCTCAGTTGTCATCTCGTAGCCCAGCTGGAATCCTTCATCTTGAGCCACAGCCAGTTGCTGCTTCATCCTGCAGCTTCCCCCCCCCCATTATTTTCAGGAGCCTGGTTGTGGTCTTGGCAATAAACCCTCTGAAAGGGAACACCTTAGTATGCCAGCTGCGTTGCTCTGCCTAGGCTGTTATTTCGGCATACTTCAGGTTTTTCTGCTCGTGCAACTCTACGGTAGCAGCTTCCCACAGTGTAATTAGCTCCAAGTTGTACAGGAATTTCTTAGAAGTTGATCCATCTGTTCAGGCACAGCACATAGAAACACATATATTAACTCTTAAAACAACTTTTTTTGCTTTATTTTTAAAAGCATTTAATCGTTATTATAAAAACAAATAAATAAATAAATAAATAAACAAAGAAAAGATGCTATATGATGCTATTATTACTGCAGGTTTTACATACCTGTACAGTACCAGCATGGAAATGTTTAAAAGCAGCAGTAAAACATACTTTTTTGCTTTAGAATAATAAATTATTTCTAAATCTCCAAAAAGTAAAAACAAAACTCAAAGCCAAGACCAGTTTGTAGAGTAGCATGCTGAACGCTAAGTAACTGCAACAACACTGTGCATAATGTAATTAATATATTTCCAATTCAGCATTATTAATATTACTTAACTATATACACTAACATTACTTAAATTACTTTATGGTGGAAGCCAAAATGATAATGAATCCCTCCCAAATATATTTTTAGCTCGTTATTCCTGCTTTTTAAGTCCCACACTTCTTAACACAAAACTATTTAAAACAGTCTGCTACAAACCACAATTCAGTGCCACACAATATTTTTTTTTCTTAGTTGCCCAAGTGATTAACCAAAAAGTAGCCCAATTTAACTTATGTGCCATATCAGATAACCCCCCATGTATATATGTGTATATATATATATATATATATATATGATTGATATGGACTTTCTTGTGTTATGTGTGAACTTGTACGTTGATGTGTGTATATGTGTACATATATTAATATATATTTTAATTAATAGATTATGGAGTATTAATGTAATGTGTTTATGTGGATACTTAAATGTATTGGCTGTATGTAAACGTTTGATTTTTCTTAACAAATAGATCCTATAATAGCCGCTGTTGGCTGTAGCTAATGTGGATCCCCCCCCCAAAAAAAGAAAAAGAAAGGAAAAAAAAAAAAAAAAAAAAACAGAAACAGGGCGAACTGAAAAGAAGTATGACAAGAAAACTGCAAAAAAGCACTTTTTATTTTTTTTTTTATAAGTTGTCTCCTCATCCTAACAAGCCATCAGTTCTTAAAAAAAACTAGAAATGGCCTCTTCTCATGTTTATCCACTGGCCCATATAGTTACTTTTATTAGCCTGTTGTCCCAGTGGAAGAGGGATAGTAGATGGGAAAGATGGCTCAGATATTCTTTTTTGGGAACTTAAAAAAACAACTTGTAGCTTCTTTAAATGCCATATGTTGTAGTTTTGTTTTGTTGTTTTGGAGTATTTTTGTGAACAAAGAATTCATGAAAAACAATCGGGGGTAGTTGGTGTTGACATTATTCAAGGAAGTATTTGTTTAGAGATGACAGCCACATTCATTGTCCAACGTGGCTTTAATAAGAACTTTTCCTATCGTTTTAGATCTATTTTAGTCGAAATCATATTGACAGGTCATAAAAATAAATAAATAAATAAATAAATAAAAAAAAAAGAAACCCTGCAATATCAAGTCATATTCTAACAGCAGCATTCTCTTTTAAATGTCATTCTTGGTGGATATTTTTGCATACCAGACATGAATTATCATCCGCTAAATC
This sequence comes from Melanotaenia boesemani, assembly GCF_017639745.1. Classification (NCBI taxonomy): domain Eukaryota; kingdom Metazoa; phylum Chordata; class Actinopteri; order Atheriniformes; family Melanotaeniidae; genus Melanotaenia; species Melanotaenia boesemani. Next base: position 20,469,003 of record NC_055686.1, on the reverse strand, counting down.
TTCACCGAGTTATAAATAATTCATTTCAGAAAAAGGATTTGCCTCGTGCCTCTCCGGTGTCTGCGCGCGTGTGTGCACCAGGTGCCATTTGGTCAGGGAGATGCGTGTCCAATTATACGGGAGCACATTCCTGGGTTTCTTACCATCATTCGATTCTGTATTAATGCTGGTTTTCAGCAAAAACTCGCACGTAAATAACTTATTGAAGATGACTGATTTGGTAATGCGCTCAAGTTTGGATAAGGAAAAATAAACAAGGCACGAGGAGAATTAAGCCACCCAATATTTAGGAGACTGTGCCTTTGTGTGTTTTGTGTTTGGGACAAGTGGGTTACCATCCTTCTGGCTGGGATTGCCGCTTCTTTAGGCGCTATCTAGGTCATTTACTTCAATGGAAATGCTGGTCTCTACCCTGGTCCTCCGCAGTCTCCCACCAGATCTACATCTGCCTGATGAGTGGGTCGCCCGCACGTTGTCTCAACTGCTGAAAGACGCGCCACGCGCAACTTGCCTCTCTTTCCAAAGCCTCTCACGCACTTGCTGGATATTAATCGATCATAACTGACAAGTTTGAGGTTTGAGATGATGGCGGCTCCCCAGTTCAGCACGCTGGATAGCGCTCAAGGAAGTTGGAGAGGACGGAGGCGCGCGGACGCACAAGGAATTAACTGAATTGAATGTGTGGGTTTGTTGGAGACATCAGGGACGGGTGACCATGGTTGATTTTGGGAGCTTAATTGTAACAACAGGCGCAGGTAACCCGAGCGTGGATTTTCTGGCGTGAGACATGGACTTTGCTGAAATTATCTTCGCTTTGTACATCGTCGTGGTCGTGGTTGTCTCTTTGTTGTCAAACTTGTTGGTGCTGGTATGTTTCGTCCACAGCACCGAAATACGCCGACAGGTGCCCGGTGTTTTCACCATGAACTTGTCCTTCTGCAATATACTCATCACCGTTTTGAACATGCCGGCCACCTTGGTTGGTATTATCAGGAACCAGCAGCCTTTTGGAGACTGCATTTGCCACACGGTGAGCTTTCTGGAGACTTTTCTGACTGCAAACACTATGCTGAGCATGGCAGCACTCAGCATAGACAGGTGGATAGCGGTGGTCTTCCCGCTCAGTTACGCCACTAAGATGCGCTACAAGGACGCACTGATCATGGTGTGCTACACCTGGCTGCACTCCTTCACTTTCTCCCTGACGGCGCTGCTATTCTCTTGGGTCGATTATAGCGACGTTTACGCGTCCTGCACCTTGCAGTCGAGCGATGAAGGCAGCGACAGGATTAAGTTTACAGTCTTTACCATCGTTTTCCACGCCCTTAGCTTCATGCTCTCCTTGCTCATTTTGTGTTTCACCTACTTAAAAGTGTTAAAAGTCGCCAGGTTTCACTGCAAGAGAATTGACATAATTACCATGCAGACTCTTTTCCTGTTGGTGGACATTCACCCAAGGTATTTCATCTCATATATCCCTCCCTAGAATGTAGTCTTTTAATTATATTTGTATAATGTCCATTTTATAAGTGCTTAGCAAAATGCATTTGCTCTTCACAGTGTAAAACAAAGATGTTTAGCCGAGCAGAAGAGGAGAAAGCAGAGAGCCACTAAGAAGATCAGCATCTTCATCGGCTCATTTATCATCTGCTTTGCTCCTTATGTAATTACAAGGTAAGTCAATCTGATAGTAACTCATAAATAATTTAATTAACTGCAAAACTCCTGTGCAACAGCTTAAAACATTAATGACTCCACTTATGTAATACAGCCCGAACAATTCCCTTTGCTTAGTCTGCCCTGATAAATGAATAAATGCCCTCGTCCCTGCATTCAGACTCAGTAGCTTTGTCATCCTCATGCAGAAACTCATAACAGACACATCTCACACATCTGCCACAATGCTGGATCAAATGCAAGAGAACAATCACATTACGCTTTGTTTCTCACTTACAAACACTTGTCATGTTCTCTGAACCATAAGATTAGTCATCATTACTGCACAGTATAGACTGCCATGCTCCTAACACTGAAATACAACACAAAATAGTACAGACAACCGAATGTGGTTAAAAGGGAAACAAGGAAACGCTCCAGCAGCCCACAAATCTACTATCAGCCAGGTGTGGTGCTGATGATCCATCAGCCTGACATTTGTGGCACTTGCACATATGTGAGAGAGTAAGGAGAACACATTAACACGAAAACGTGTCTTGGTTGTTAGAGTAAACACCTGACCCTCTGAAAGGTTTCTGCTAACACCAGAACATCTAATTTAGACCAGGCCTGCACATGTTATCTGTTGTGCTTGTTAATTGCAATATTTTTCACCTCTGTGGTAACCTCCTGCCCCACACCTTCCCATTTAATTTTTAGCCCTGCAGCACAATCTTTAATCTGAGAAAAATTATTTGTTTGGAAACTTTTGGTGTGTAGAGAGGGAGCTCTCAAAATGAAATGCTTGATTGATTAATTCTCCCTTTGACAAAAAAAAAACTATATTTTAAGTGTTTCTGCCAATGTTCCCTCAGGTTGGCCGAGCTTCTCCCATATGTGGACATCAACCGCCACTGGGGAATCATCAGTAAGTGCCTGACATACAGCAAGGCTGCATCTGACCCCTTTGCCTACTCCCTCCTACGTCAGCAGTACAAGAAAGTCCTGGTTACTGTTGTTAACAGGCTGCTCCGCCGTGACCTGTACCCTTCATCTGGCCATAACAGCTCCTTAGACACAGAGAACGACTACTGTCTCCAGAGGATCAGCTAATGGCAAATGCATGGACATGACAGATACACATCCCAGTGTAGGCCAAAAATAAAGGCTGGCTCTTGAAAGAAGGTGGGCAGAGGAGATAAAATGAGGAGAGACGACAAGATATTGTTAGGAAGGGAAAAAAAAGTGCAGACAGGGGACAGATTGTGGGTGGAGGGCAAAGAATGAGCAAAAATAAGGAAGGTAGTGGGTGGAGGAGAATGAAAGGGCAGCAATGAGGGGGAGGATGAATGGGGAAAACAAAGATGAATCGGGGATAGGTGAGGGGGAAGATAGACAAAGAGTGATAGGATAGTATTGGTAAACAGGGGATCTGTGATTCATCAGCAACACCAAACCATACAGATGCAAACACAGATCAAATCAATCAATTTCACCCAGCGAGTCATGGGTTTGGGATATCTCAAGTGTAAGCACCATGAACTAGAGACAGGTTTCTTCAACACTTTGAGGGTCCTTTAAAATGTGGTCTTTAGTCCTGAGCTGGTTATATTTGTATTTATTATGGCTAGTCTACATGTTGTCGGCCAGCCACATAGCAGAGACAGAAGCTGGTGGTGGACAGGCGGCAGAGAGGAGATTTATTGTTCTTCCTTCTGGACACCTTCGGTGAATGGATGTTCTTCAACATGTGGAGACTCAACTGCTGCACACTATAGCCATGTTCTGTATTGACCGTGTTAGACTACTTTGCAGTGTCTCGTCAGTCACTGAATATCGATGCACTTTGTCCAAATTTCTCAGAGCTTCTGTAGTTACAGAAGCAAAAGTCAGTTAACATTTATAGGCTAAGTCTGGTGATAATTTACATTTTTTGTTGCTGTCAACAAATTCCAAGAATATATGATTGTGCACAAGCCATTACACCATTTCTTAGTACTTTACACCTTTCACAGTCTCTTCTTTTGTTTTTATTGGAGTGGCAGAAGACTGACTAGGAGCAAAGAGGGAAAGGAAAAACAATTAAACCAGAAAGAACTGGCTTTTGGGATAAAGGGGAGGAAAAAAAAAAAAAAGAGAATAGAAGAGGCATTTTTTAACGAGTAGAATTTGTAAGGTTTATATTAGGGCAAGCCATTATGTCTTAATGCTCAACAACTAGTGCCTAAACTAACCCAAACAGTGAAAAGCAACTTAAAAGATAAAGAGACCAGATAAAACTTTTCAAATTTAATGAATAAAGTTGAGTCCAAGAACAAAAATATAAATGTGCATATGCTTTCTTATCAGCAGTTTTCACAAGCCCATGCATACAAATGTTTGTTTCTGTTTTTATACTAATTTCAGTCATTGTGAACACATACAAAGCAGATTTAATGTTTTTTTTTTTACTTTTCAGGATTAAAAACAATCCCCTGGAAAAAAAAAACAAAAAAGAAAAACAAGAAAGAAAAAAAAAATGGTCAATTCTGAGAAAATGACCTCACAGATGTAAAAAGGAAATGGTTGGATTAAAAAATGAGAGGTCAAAAAAGTGCATAATTTCATGCAAAGGCAGCGTCATAGCTACAGTGGAGCCAGTTAATTTCACAGTAAATTGAACTGTGCATGCTCATTCTCTTCTAAATTAACAAGGCCTTGCAAGAACATTATAGCAGCCATCCTTACAACCAACTGTGATGCACTGCTACAGTCATTTAGTACCAGTTTGCATGTAGGAAAAGGTGTATGCGTGGTTCTTGTGAGTGCAACTCATTTACGCATCTGGTCATTGAGCTCAGACATGTTACTACAACTCCATCCTCTGCACCAAATATGGTCATTTCTGTTTTCGAACATCACTTTGCAATCAGTGGGTGACGTGGTTAACTCAGCTTCTTAGCTTCTTAGTCTATAGATGTGACACACATGCGACTAAATATGAATATTCAGCATTATGTTGATAAAGTTACATTGTTATCAAAGTTTTGCTTGATAGTTTAGATCATGAACTGTACAGTACTTGACTCTGTCTGGGCCATTTTTGACTCCTGGAATTAGATAAACATGAGCAGAATAATCACCTGTTATAGTACAGTAGTAAATAGTTATAGTTACTAAAAAGTAGAGTCAAATTTTCCAATTAGGATTAATACAGGAAATATTATTATTCTTATTATTATGTTGACCATATTTTCCCTTTTACAACTATGCCATTTAAATAGATCATATAAGTTATTTGTTGATCCCCTTAAATAAATACAGTTCATAATGGTGTCTGCACAGCACCATCCATGCAAGCATCAGCAGGGAATTACAACTCTTGTGAATATTTCCACATCAGAGCTGACATGCTCAAATTTTTCCTTTTAGAAGCAAATAATTCCTCATAAGGAGCTACAGAGGGAGGGTCAGAGGATACTAATGTGCAGGGCTTTTGATCATTCATGGATTCATGATACAAGTTCAAAACCAATAGAAAACAATAGTTCTTTTTCTTCTAACTTATGTTAAGGTAATACCACACAGTACTTTACTAAAACATTTGTGTCACTACCTGGTTGGGTTTCGTCCTTGGTTAGGATTGAAAATCAATACATACATTCTTTTTATGACATGACCATATGTACAATATTTTTAAAATTCTTATGCGGTGACTCTTTTGGACTCTAAAGGCAGCATTTTAAATGTAATTGCAGATTGCGTTAGCTTGCATGAAGAAATACCCCCATAGGGACATATCTGAGTGGAGGGCAGTCTGCCCTTTTTCCATTTTTTGTCCAGTTGTTTTTCACTAGGAAAAACTTAGTTTTTTTGTACTTAAAAGTTAGAATTTTTGTTGAGCTGAAAGCTGTATGTATGTTACTGTAAGTATGCTTAATTTCCAAGTTAGCATTAGTCAATGTATTACATCTCTTGGGATTTAGTTGAACAGTCTTTGGAGAATCTCTCTTGGCTAATAGGAATACAAAAGGCAAAAGACAAAAGGTCACACTGATACACACAAACTTCTTCACATTCCTACTTTTGATGCCAAAACCACAGCATCTCAGCTGTAAAAAAGTTGAACTTTTACTGCAGAAAAAAAGCTATGTACATAAAGACATTTTCAAGAGCTGACTAAAAGATTGAGCTCATGATCTAAACAGACTGTTTCAACTTCTTTCAATGATGCACTTGTTTAAGATAATTTAAAATGTATAATTGTTTCCATCTTATAGATTACAGATGAATGGATGAGGTAGAAGAATATTTGTCTGTGTAGAGCCAGTTCTTTGCAGCATGTCATCTTTTCATGGGTTTTGCTGACAGAACAAAAACGTCTCGAATCACCAGGCTCATCCTTTAAAGTGTGAGTTTGTAACTGAATGTAACAGATAGCCCATTTTTAACTGACATTCATTTGTACAACTCTGCTTTATTTTTGCCAGTTGACTTGATAAAATGTTTCTATGAATATTTACACAATGTCATTATATATTTTGCACTGTACAACAATAATTTTTTGTCAAGATTAATGGGGAGCAATGTGATGTAGCATAGCAATGGTCTCAAAGTGCTTTAAAAACACACAGTTTAGTGTTTGTGCCAGATTTGAATATGTGACTTTTTCAGCTGTTCCAACCTTTAACTGGATCAACTGCTTTATTATACATAAAAAAAAACATCTATTTATTTGGATGTGTTTTACCCACATGTATTTTTCCTCCTGTGAGCCACTTGTTGTTCTTTGGCAGAGTGATTAGCTATTTGTGGAATACGTGCAATACAACCTGTCAGTTATAAAGATATTAAAAGTATTAATAGTTTCACAGTAATGTTTTTGTTCCAGCTAATGTCCCTTCATTTCCATCATGCTTCAATCCAGGATTCAATTTGTAAGTTTGTAAATTTAATTTTTCCAGTAGAGGTAAAACTCTTGGACACTGAAAGACAAATGGGAGGACTTTTACTGAGACAATTTGATAAGGATAAACTTTGTAGGCAATTTTTAGCAACCAGATCTGATAGCAAAAGCTGAGTAGCATTGGAAAGACTTATATAAGCAATATAATTCATTTTTCTTTGTCAAATAAAACTGGTTTGGGTTTACCGCCATCTCACACCTGCTTCTGCGTCCCATTGTGTCGCATCCATTTGCATTTTGGCCCTAATTATATATAAAAAATTACTGCCATGTCACACGAGTAAACTCAGCTGCAGTGGCTTGTTTAAGTTTAATTAAAGAGAGTGGTCAAAGATAATTTCTGTCAGTTTGTTTTTTTTTTTCCAACTAATGCATTTGGCTTAAATTAATGCATAAACACCAGATTATCACTAATTATTTGCAGCGTTCAGTGAACCAATCTCAGATTTTGTGTAGTTTACTCATCTCCAGAGCCCATTTAATCTAAACGCAGCTCAGGGTTGTACTAAAGTCAGAGCTTGGCTATTTTAACGCATCATAATTAACCCCAGTCATCAGAGGCTGATTGGTGAGGAACTGGAAATGAAAACCTCTCAAATGTAAAATGCATGCACAACAAAAAAGTGTTGCAGTTACACAAGTTTAGAAGGGATGAAGCAGCTCAATCAATCGTCTCTTTTTTATATATATTTTACATAACTTCCGACACTCAGTTGTAGTTCATCATAAATGTGGATATAGGAGAGCATTATATAATATGCAGACGCTGCTTTGAAGTTTAACTCAAAACCTGCTTCCACACCTTAGGCCATAATTATTTTTTTAAAAGATTATTGTTGTTGAACAGTATATGATAGAATATTAAAAAGATGAATAGCAAAATTAATAAAAAGTTTGATAGGTGTTTTCAAGTGAGTATTAGCTGTGTTCACCATTTTTACTGCCTTAGGTCATTAACATTTAAGATTTGGTTTATTGAAACTTTCATCTAGCTAATCAGTCAACTGGAATGAGAAATGGTAGCAGGCAACTGTTTAGCTGTCTGCAGTTTTCCTACATTAAGCAGGGGTTGGACTACTTTGAGTTTGGAGAAGCAGGGAGGGAATTTTGATGTGGGAGCAAACCATACAGCAGTTTTCATATCGTTTCAAGCTGACACTGTTATGTAAACTTGGCACAAAAAGTAAGGAAATTTGTATTTGGTATATTATTTATTTGTTACGACAATGCTTCTTGAGAATTGATCTTTTGTTTTTGGAGCGCCTTGTTTTTTCCCTTTTAAATGGTGCCATATTTGTAGGGAAAATGTATTTTTGGGGTGAGCAGCAGAGTATGTGCTAGCATCTATGAAAAACTTGCCAGATCGTCTCTGTCAATGCCATTCAGATTGCATAACTGGTGTAACAGCTTTTGGTGAAGGTGGCGTCTCACTCTTAAAACAAGGCTTGTCATTGGAGCGAATGCAGAGATATTGAAAGGAGATTTGATAAGTTTTTCATGGGTGCAACTCACATACCCAGTTCTGCTACTCATCCCACAAATGCATTTACCTGACAAATGTGGGACCAATTGAAAGGGTAATAAACAGGCTTTTCAACTGTTTAAGATTTATTGTCAAGAAGCATTGTTATGAAAAAAACACAAATTTCCTTGTTTTTTAATGCTAAGTTTAGATTATTGCCACTTTTTCATCAGAGTTACATTATAGGTTATTATAAGTCTCCATGAACCAAACCAGTCTGTGTTTACACATATCATTCAAACACAGAGGTTCTATGGTTGAGAAAATTTAGAGAAAAAAAAAAAATGCTGTAAGAGTGAGTTGATGTAAAATAAACTTTATATAATTTACTGCAACCACCATGAAATTTTGTAGGTTTGAGGATTTTTTTCCCCCAATGAAAACAATTTTGCTCTTTTCTGTCCCATGGGGGCATGTCTGAATTCCTCCCTGACTCCCAAACTGAGATCGCTGACAGCTGCTACTATAGGCCAGAAAGTAACATACTTATCCCAACCCCACTTAAAACAATCTCTTTAATAATGCTGCTGAATAATTTTTTTAATTTAATTTATCTTAAACACTGAGATTTCACAGTCGTCCCTGCAATTTTAAGTGAGACAATTCAGTTAATGGTACTAATTCCAACAAGGTACTCTGTGGTATGTAATCAGGTTAAATTATAGAACCCTTAAAAAATGGTTGTCAGCTGCATTTACTGAGGAAACGAAGTAATCAAACAACAGCTGCTAATCAATATATCTGATATACAATATATATTTCATGCTGAGAATTTTGTAAATAGAATATACCCATTAGTATATATCTGTCCTGTCCCTTAAAATGTTTTTGCCATGCAAAAATAGAAGGACTAGTCATCAAAGTGGCAACTTAATGTGGCTGACTTTCAAGGAGCTGAGAGTACACATAAGGTTTCATACATTAACTAGTATGTATCCAAATTCTGAGCAATGTTTTGATTATGTCTCCTTATCAAAGTCATCACCTCTCACCAATCAAATGAACTGGTAGCAATACTCTGACAAAAACACCTTTCAGTGCTGCAAATACAATACTTTCCTTTTAAAAGGAAAAATGTCTCTTACACAGCTATGTTTTGTAAAACATGTTCATGATTCCTAAAATGAGTGCTTGGTGTCAAACCTGAGGAAACATGAACAACTTGTTGGAGACTTTTAGTTTTATTACCAGTTTAAGACATTAGAAAAGAAACCAAGAAGAAAATTTAATCCACTCATTTGATAGAGCAGTTAAAGTAGTTTAAACTTTTTAACGTCTTAACAGGATAACTACTGTAATGTGTAAAGTGATCTTCTCAACAGGCTACAGGAAACGTCTGAAGACAACAGAGTTCAATCTCAGAAAGACCCTGAATGTTTGTGAAAAAGTTTTACTGTAATCCTTTTGCTTGTAATGTGTTTATAAATTCATTAAATCATTTTATGATAAAAATAGGTAAAATTTTGTACAAGTTATATCTCTGAACTTTCAAGAAATCGAAACATTGTTCTGCCCAATTGTTTTATCTTTTTTCTACAGGAGGCCCTCAAACAGCAGCTTTGCTCTGATTCTGTGACTACTTCAACGTGCTGATTGATGGATATCTTTGTGTTTCTGTGTCTGCATGGAGTGAAAGATGTTAACAAATCACAGCTTGTCTTCAAATACAAAAACACTCAACAAATGTTTGTCCATCACAAGCAGCTGTGGAGAGGTCTAAACAATTTCAAACACTGACTCAGCCTTGCATACCAACACTTTTCCCCTCGGCATCATTAGCACAAACATAAGATCCCAAACACTGTGCATGTACATGCATGCTTTCCACAGAGAATCATCTCTCCCATTAGGCCTTATTTCCGTTTGGTTTCTGGGTCATATGATAATTATGCATAATACATGACCATGTTAAGAATCTAATCAATATTCTTGATTTAGCTGAAGGATACAGTATTTGTTTTTTTTTCTTTCTTTTTTTTTTTTGCTTTAACTCTCCACTGACCTCAGCCTGTCCCCCCCTCCCTGCATGCCTGATAAATAATCAAGCTTCCCAATATGCTAATTCAAATCTGCTTGGCTTGAAGAGAAGATCTTATGATTACTGGAATGGGTAAAACATACACACTTGAAAAAGCCAGGACAAAATATTCAGTATGTGATCATTTCTGGGATTTTCCAGCACACAAACGTAGGATATAAAGCTCCTCATCTCAGTGGGTGTAAATCAGGACTTAATGATTTTTGCTTTGCTTAAACCACCGACCTTTGTTATGGTGCAGAATCTGCCTGTATAACTGCTTTTAAACACAGGGATGCCAGTAATGACCAAAAATACACATTTTTAAGTCTGGATTGCTGGCAGTAAGTCAGATTTGTTTCCAGTGATGGTTGGACACCGCCATGGCTGTGCTTTAAAGCTGCTGCTCCTCTGCATCGAGAGGAACCAGGTGAAGTGGCTAGGGCATATGGTTAGGGTGCCTCCTGGATGCCTCCCTGGTTAGGTGTGTCAGCGTTGTGGAACAGTGGACCAGCTCCACACAACGGGTAGGCTGGGTGGCTGTTAATCTCAAGCTCGGGTCCTCTACCAGAGTCTTGGGAGCTTGAGGGTCCTATGCAGTATCATAGCTTAGCTGTTCCTAGGATTGCACTCTTCTGGATGGAGATGTCTGATGTTTCTCCAGGTATCTGTTGGAGCCACTTCTCCAGTGTGGGGGACACGGTCCCAAGAGCTCCAATGACCACTGGTGCTACTGTTGCTTCTCCTTCCAGGTTTTCTCCAACTCTTCCTTGAGTCCTTGGTATTTCTCCAGTTTCTCGTATTCCTTTTTCCTGATATTTCCATCGTTGTGGATGGCTACATCGATCACTTCAGCTTTCCATTGCTGCTTATCCCTGATTACAATGTCTAGTGGGTTGGGCACCACCATTTTGTTGGTCTGTATCTGGAAGTCCCACAGGATCTTAGCCTTCTTATTCTCCACCACCTTGGGAGTTGTTTGCTATTGTGACCTAAGGGTCTCCAGTCCATACTCTGCACAGATGTTTCTGTACAGTATGCAGGCTACTTGGTTAGGGTGTTCCATGTATTATTTCCCTGCCAGTATCTTGCACCCTCCTGTGAGGTGCTGCATTGTTTCAGGGGCGTCTTTGCACAGACTGCACCTGGGGTCCTGCCTGATGTGGTAGATCTGGGCCTCAATTGTCCTGGTACTCAAGGCTTGTTTATGTGCTGCCATGATTAACACCTCTGTGCTGTCCTTCAGTCCAGCCCTCTCTAGCCATTGGTAGGAGTTGTTCATATCTGCCACTTCAGCAAACTGTCGGTGGTACATCCCATGCAGGAGCTTGTCCTCCCATGATGATTCCTCCATTTCATTCTCCTTCAGCTTCCATTGCCAAAGACACTCACTCAATGCTTCATCCCTTGGGGCCATCTTCCTGATGTATTTATAGAGCTTGGACGTTTCATCTTGGATAGTGGCCCTGATGCTCAAAAGCCCTTGGCCTCCCTCTTTGCACTTAGTGTACAGCCTCTGGACACTGGATTTGGGGTGGAACCCACCATGCATGGTGAACAGCTTCTGTGTTTTAACATCTGTGGTCTGAACTTCCTCCTTTGGCCAGCTTATTATCCCAGCAGGGTATCTAATCACTGGTAGGGCATAGCTGTTAATTGCCCGGATCTTGTTCTTGCCACTGAGCTGACTTCTCAGGACTTACTCATTGCAGATATTTGACTATGGCAGCTTTTCTTGTGGCTTCTTCCTGGTTCCTATTTGCTTGTGGTATGCCAAGGTACTTGTAGTTCTCCTCAACATCTGTTATTCTGCCCTCTGATAGTGTAATGCCCTCTGAATGGACTACCTTTCCTCTTTTTGTTACCATTGGGCCACATTTCTCCAGCCTGAATGACATTCCAATGTCCCTGCTGTAGATCCTAGTGATCTGGAGTCAATGTTTCGCTCACTCTTAGCGTACAGTTTGATGTCATCCATATTGAGGAGGTGACTGATGGTGGCCCCATTTCTGAGACAGAAACCATAGCCAGTCTTGTTGATTAATTGGGTGAGGGCATTCTTCAGGCCTATACAGAACAGCAGAAATATATATATATATATATATATATGTGTGTGTGTGTGTGTGTGTGTGTGTGTGTGTGTGTGTGTGTGTGTGTGTGTGTGTGTGTGTGTGTGTAAAATCTCCTGTTTGAGAGCACTTCAGCATCCTAGCGAAATATGTAAATGGACAAAGTCAAGTGGATAAGACAAAAGCCGTCTGCTGAACTTACGTCGAGCCATGTTTGAGATCAGTTCTCCCTGCAGCCCCATCCACTCCACATGTTGATAAAAGCGTGCTCTTGCTGAAAACCATTTTTGAATGAACTGACCTTAAAACCAAGGTGTGTACTAAACTGTGATTTTGGCATACAGTTGGATGGATGGATGGATGGATGAAACGGTGAAAGGTATATTATTGTTAGTGTGAGGTCAAAATGATAATCAAAGGTATTTTCCTGTCTTTTAAGCTGGGAATGTCGTTACTCAGGAGCCTTGGAGGTGGAGATGGTTTTATTTATTTATTTATTTGCATTTTTCATTTAATTAAAATACAACAGTAAGAAACAATACAGTTTGCAAAAGACAATATTACCTTACTAGAGCAGGCAGTTGGTGAGATGATGCTGCGTTGGTGTAGAACATATAACAAAAAGGTCTATTAAATGCCTTCACTTGCATTTGGACATCTGAGGTTTAACCAAGTTTAGACTGACTTTGCCTTTTTCTTGGGGTGGCACATGGGAAGAATCAGTTGAAATCAGTTTTGCGTGTGGTCCGTGACCCCCTCACCGTTACTCATTATAAGCAAGGCTGCAATGAAATATTGATTATAGCCACTTTTAAGTTAGAAGACCACTCTTTCTTTTTGCAACAAGAACCTTCACTTATTAAATGTAGGATTGGACTCTACTTTATGCGTGACTAAATGTGAGTAGATATTTGGCTTTAAATTTAAATTAACGTTCAAACGATAATGTAAATATAACAGTATTCATATAAGTAACAGAAAAAAGCGCCTTATTAGTAAAAATCTGCGTTCCTGTTGTCATGTCCCCACTTCACCTCAGACATTTCCTCCGTAACTCGATATTGTACCGTAATGTTTGAAATAGAGTCGCTTTCAGAGAAGTTCAGTGGGAATTTCTGGCGTCTTGAGAAATTCACGCACACACAAACATACCCACCCACCCACACACACATATACAGTGAAACACACCCTGCGGCTGCGTGTGTGAGGTACCACGTTGAATAAAAGTGTCAGAAAATGCTGCTGGTCCTGCTGCAGATGTTGGTTCTTGCGTCTTGCTCTCCGCCACGATGTGACCCACGAATAAGAGGTAAAGTTTCTTACCGGAATGTGATCACAAACTTCATGTTTGGTGAGAGCATCTGGACCTGTTGCATAAATTGGACATGGCATGTTTTCACGTGGAGACTATGGACGATTATTGATTCGGAAGTTTATCATTGTTTTAAATTGTGCCTTGCATGTTTTTATAAACTTGAAGTTAGATGAAAATTATGAACATTATTAGATGCAGGCATGTTTGCTGTAAAGTTCTGATATCAGGTTCTAGATGATAGGATGCTTTTCAGCTTTAATTAATAAGATTTACAATCTTTCAAATAAAGTGATTTTTGGAGTAACAGACTGCAGACAGACGGGTATTTAAAACAGTCTGAAGCAAGGGCCAGAGGTAGATCTAGCAGTGTTTTTGCAGGCCACATTGAGACATTTCCAGAAACCACTCTGCCATCTAGTGTCTGCTTCTCTGTCAGGCAATAACACGCTGCTGTGTATTGCAGGACTGTGCAAACCAGCAGTGGAAGAAAAACGTAAGTACCCTCTGGTTGGAAGGAAGAATGGTGTCATGCATGGGCTGTTTGTCATCCAGCTTTCCTCATGTTTCCTTCACATGTATGGGGATGTTTAAATTTTAAATGGTAGCCTTTATGGCTTTTTGAATAAAGAACCATGTGTGACATGAGACAAAGGGCCTTAGGTGGGTGTGGTCTTTATGGAGTCTGGCCCAAAAGCCATAAGAGCAGGGAGTATTTTTAGATGATCGATGGGAGCATGAAATATTCAAATTCTAATTTCCAGAGATAATAGAAATATTTAGAACCATGTGATTGAGGACAGGCGTGAAGCCCAAGATTAATTGCTGTGATATTGATCCTTCAAAGAAAGACTAATACATCCCTCATCCCTTTATTCATCAGTATAAATAATCATTTAATTTAGAAATCAAGCCTAATCTGTTTTAAATAAATGATTTTTCTGCCTCAGCCAAATGCACAGATTTGCTGTTGTCCTACTGCGATGACATGGCCTACACACAGACCATGTTTCCAAACATCGTTGGTCACAAGACCCGGGAGGATGCTGAGGCCAGCGCTGAGTACCTCCTCATAAGCGTGGTTGAGTCTCTGTTTGGTGGTGAGTGTAACCCTGAGATTCGCATGCTGGGCTGCTCTGTGCTTGCACCACGTTGTGAGATGGGGAAGGTGCTGAAGCCTTGTCGCAGCAGTTGTGAAGCAGTGTACAAAAAATGCAGTCACACTTTTGAGGGGATAGAGATGGCTTGGCCCTACTTCCTGGACTGCGATCGCTTCTTTGTAAGTGAAGAAGAGGGATGCTATGACCCGCTGGATGGCTTGAGAGGTGAGAAATATATCCTAAACTGTCTCAGGTTATGGCTGCAGCTCATTCTGTATTAGTTAAGGTCTATAACAAAAGTTTTAATAGTCTTTACTTGAAGAGATCCTTTCACTTGGAAGAAGCCACACTCATTCTTCTTTGCTGATTTGTTCAGCTTTGCTCAATTTATAAAAGCTTGTGGGTTTATGCTATATCAGGGCTACTCGATGTGTTCCTACGAGGACACAGTTGAAACCTCTGTTCCTGCAGGTTTGTGTAGCTGTGTGCTATATGATCTCATGGACACTCAGCAATTAAGTCAATATTACCAAGCAGTCAATGTTTGTTTTACAAATTAAAAAACTAAATGAATATATAACATTTTCTTATTAGTTAGTTTTTACTGGCTCTGAAATCTCTTTAATCCAATCATACACATTTAGGCTACTCTACATAATCTACTGTTAATAACTAATGTAATACAAAGGTTCTTCACTTCCACTCAAATAAAATTTCTATCCTCCCCCCAACTGAAAAAACTTACATACAGCAGGGGCTTTTCTGATATGTTGTGTGAAGACATCTGGTTCACACTCATGTGCTGCAGCTCTAACTACACAGCAACTAAAGAAAAAATCCTTCTGTCCCCACATAAACCCACATGCAGACGTGGTCCTGTGTTCTTTTCATCTTTTCTTTAGAAGCAGAGCCTTATAAAAGATTCCTAATGCAGGGGAAAAAGCATCATGTCACAGGTTTTTCAGGAAATTTTCTTAAAAATTATACTTAAAGGCGAAAATGGTTGAGAACAGATTAAAATGTTATTGTTCTGCTGCTCACATCAGCTTCATGTGTTAACCAGATGAGTAAGTGAACATTTAGAACGTAAACACAGATGAAAAGAACCAACGTAAGCATTCAGTCATTTATGATCGTGAAATGAATTTAATAAAGGTAGCAGTTTAAAATTGTATCCCTTTTTTCTATTTTGCAAAACTTTTTCCACCAAGAAGTTTTGGCTTAGCTCTGAGTGTTAGACACGTGTCACTATTCCTATATTCGTGTTAATTTTTTAACTGTTATTGTTCTTCGTTTGACATCATTTGACATTTGCTGCAAAGCTTTGCTGCATGTCTTGTTTAGATCGTAACATCTCCCAAAAAGTGCAGCTTTTTTCTGTTTTGTTGGGGTTGTAAAAGTTTATCAGTTTCTTCAAATAAGTAGGTGTCACTACCATTTAAAAAAAAAAAGTAAAATAATCTTAACCCTTTAGAGCACACCATGATATTTTTATACATACTGTTTCAGAGACATTTGCAACACTTTATGGTATATGCTTAAAATCCTACTGATAACAATCTGATACTTGTCTTCTGCCCCCTAATAGATACCAGGAAACATACGATTAGACT
Source organism: Melanotaenia boesemani (assembly GCF_017639745.1). Taxonomy (NCBI): domain Eukaryota; kingdom Metazoa; phylum Chordata; class Actinopteri; order Atheriniformes; family Melanotaeniidae; genus Melanotaenia; species Melanotaenia boesemani. Next base: position 20,452,769 of record NC_055686.1, on the reverse strand, counting down.
ATAATAATTTTAGTAATAAATGGTACATATCACCCCCAAAAATGTTAAATGTTTAATTACATTTTGTTAAAGTGCCAAATAAAAGGGTCAAAATCAATATGAAAACAGACAGTTTTCAGTAAGTACAGTAAGTACCTTTTGTGGTACTCTAGTAATTTCATATTATTCCATAAATAATAGGTTTAGGAGATGACAGTCCTCTTGGTCATTCAAAACTGATATACCTAATGCTTAGTGTGATTCACTATTACTTTTCTATTGCAGCCGAGCAAGAACTAGAGGGCACTCAAGCCACGGAAGTGCCTCTTCCTGAAGAGCCATCTACATCGATGCAGTTCTCCTACCACTCCAATACTCAGATGGTCAGTATCTTAAAGAAGACTGAGGAACTGTGCTCTGACATAGCCAGAACTTACAGCATTGGCCGCAGTGCAGAGGGCAGAGAGCTGCTTGTGATTGAGTTCTCAAACAATCCTGGAGAACATGAGCTGCGTGAGTACATTTTGTCCACCTATGTTTAAAGTCAGCCTCCTTTTCTCAGATGAATGTAGTTTAATTTCATACGTGACCCTGTGCAGTGGAGCCAGAAATGAAGTACATTGGCAACATGCATGGAAATGAAGTCCTCGGCCGCCAGCTGCTTGTTTTCTTGGCTCAGTACCTGTGCTCAGAGTACCTGCAGGGAAACGAGCGCATCCAGACCCTCATCAACACCACCCGAATCCACATCCTGCCCTCCATGAACCCCGATGGATACGAAGTAGCTGCGTCTGGAGGATATTACAATAGCTATGATCACGATGAGGAGGTGACTTCTCCATGGTTACATACATTTATTACCCTGCACACAGAGTCATATTTATCTAATATCAGACTAATCCATGCTGCCTTTGTAAATGTTACTATTTAAGTGTGTGTAAATCATACTAGAACCTGTTTGGATACTGAAGCTTATGAGAGTAATAAGAGACATTTTTCAAGTAGAAAATGTATTTAAATACATTCTGATTGGAGCACATCGCTGACTTAAATACGAACTACATAAATCAATCTATTCTATTTTAATTTATTTGTTTTTTGGGTCATTTCATCTTTTTTTTTTTAAACACTGCCTTTTAAAATCATCAGGGCCAGAGATATGACTCTGGGAACATCGGCCGAAACAATGCCCAGAACATCGACCTGAACAGAAACTTCCCTGGCTTAGCATCCATCCTTTACAACAGCCGCAGACGAAAGGGCTACCATACAGATCACATCCCAATCCCAGACAATTACTGGTTTGGTAAGGTACAGAATGAATTCTTATGGCCTAATACACAACATTGCTGCTGAGTGTTTCTGCCACTTTACAACAAAGAAACTGAACTTGTTCATGTAAAGATTCAAAATATTGCATTCCAGGTTGCACCAGAGACGTACGCTGTCATGAAGTGGCTGCGCTCCCTCCCTTTTGTGCTCTCAGCTAACTTCCACGGTGGAGACCTGGTGGTGTCTTATCCCTATGATCTGACAAAGCATCCACTGGAGCACAATATGTTCTCTCCAACACCAGATGATAAGGTTAATGGGCTCCTTGAAACCCATCACCTATAGAGTTAAAGACCTTAGTGTTGTGTCGCACAACGCACAGTGAAAAAACTTTGCTTTTATAATGTTGATGTACAGTTGTTGAATATAAGTTAAACTTTTAAAGCTTAAGTGTCATCAACATGTGTATGAATACAGATTTTTGACAAGTTTAAGAAAAAAAACTTTAACCTCAATGAACAGAGATCAGCTGAAGAAACAGAACAAAATGCATTAATGTAGAGTTAAATTTGAATTTCAGTTTCCAGTTAGACTCCAATGCTTCACCTCAATGAAGTGGTAAGATGAATGAAGGAAATGGATAGGACAGGACCCTGTGTGGAGCAGAGATAACAAGTGGCAAAAGCTTCTTTGGTCTCAGGAAAAGGTGGTGATGGGGAGAAGTCAGGCTGTGTGAAAGTCAACCTGGAGGAGAAATTATACAACAGAAGTGGTTTGAAAGAATAAGGATCAGACTGATGGTCTTGAAAAGTAGCAGGCAGGAAGATCATTAGTCCAGAGTAGTGATGACAGGATTTAAGAGTGAGGTGAGTTTGACAATGAGGGCAAATGGAAGTGTTGAAAGTCCAACCACCAGTTAGGCTAATGATGATAGATAAGATGGAAAAAAAATTTCCTTACTGAACTTATGCATTAACTTCATTTACTGCCATGTGCTATATAATAGTGATGAGTTTTTATTATTGTAAAAGGATAAAAATAAATCAGTTTATAATAATAAAAAATCTATATAATAAATAAATGTGGATTTATAGCCAAATAAGAAAAACCTTTATATGTAGAAATAATAAAAGCGCCCTACAAAACATGAAAGAATTATTTAAAGCATTTTAATTTATTTTCAGACTTAACTTTTATTTATTTGTTTAAATTATTTGATTAAATTTAAATACATGTGTGTTAAATAATTTAATAATATAGATTAAATATATGGCACAACTTATTCTATTTTAAATTACTGAATATTTCTTCATAATAATAATTTTTTAAATGATATATATTTTTTTCATTTTCTCTTGTTTTGTTTCCTTTTTGAGAAACATCTGAATATAAAGGGGAAGATTTAAGAAGGTAAAAAGGATAATTAGAACAGCAAGAGTACCTCCTGTCTTGTCTTTATTTGTTAAGGCAACTTAGGAAGCTAGCAAGCAAAATAAATGGTGACAGTTTTTGTCTATTTAAGGTCTTCAAACTTCTTGCAAGAACATATGCAGATGCCCACGAAACAATGTCCAGTGAACGTGCACAGTGTGGATCGTCTCATACTAAGAGTCAGAAAGGGATCATCAATGGAGCACAGTGGTCCAGCATTGCAGGCAGTGAGTAGAAAAACAACCTCAAATCTGAAATATAACTCTGAAATACAAGTGAACTGTTAGTTATGGCCTCTAGAGGTCACTGTAAGACCAGGTAAAACTGAGAAAACAAGAGAGGAACTAGTATAGAAAGAAAACATGAGCAATGTATTATTATCAATATTTTTTTCTTTTCTTTTAGACTTATGGGTTTATCAGTTTTGTTTTTACGTCTGGTCAGGTATGCAAGACTTCAACTATCTTCACACCAACTGTTTTGAGGTGACTGTAGAGCTGGGTTGTGATAAATTCCCCCCTGAGGAGGAACTCTTCCTCGGCTGGCATGATAACAAAGAAGCTCTGATCACGTTCATGGAGGCAGTAAGACTTGTTTACTCTGCCTGTTTTGTGTTAACCTTATTATTAAGGACCCTGAAATATACTAAACCTAAACTTTGATGAACAATTGCTATAGTCATCAGTTTATATTAGTCCTAATTATCAATGGAAAAATATTTGTGGGTAACTTCTTTTTGTGGTTTTGTTCACCAGGCCCATCGAGGTATCAAAGGGATTGTAAAAGATGAGGAGGGAAATGCAATAAAAGGTGCACGGATATCTGTCAGAGGAATACGACATGATATTACTTCAGGTAATCGTTTTTAAATACTAATGCGATGTGTTTGTTTTTACAGGTACACACATAAATAACATTAACTTCATTTTCTGAGATTTTTGCAGCAAACATAACAATATATATCTTTTAATTTAAAATCTTTAAAGACTTTGTTTCAGTAAGTGTTAAATAAAAACACTGCTCCCCACTACATAGTGCCCATCATGCGACACAGCATATTTCATTATTTCTCACTGTTGCGAGAATGACATGAATACTATCCATATCACATATTTTTTAAAAGCTGTGCTTTATTAAACTTATAGTGATTGAAAACCAAATTTCTTATATCACAACCATGAATATAGCAATATATTTTCAGTTATTAAATCAAGAACTTTTTGTTCGAATTGTCTTGTGTGTTAGGCCGTCATGACTTTTAAATTCACTACCTGCAGTATTTTACACAAGATTTCCACATGTTGAGATCTTAATGTGTTTTGTTAGTGGAGATACTCTGAAAATATATTCTACGATATATCTGCATATAAGTCTAAATACTGAGCCTTACCCTTCCTCTTTAGCTGAAAATGGAGACTACTGGCGCATCCTCACCCCTGGAATCCACATCATCACTGCCTCTGCTCCAGGCTATACCAGAGCAACAAAAAAAGTCCACCTGCCTCCTCGCATGCACAAAGCAGGCCGGGTGGATTTTGTGCTGCAGAAAACTCCTCCTAATACAGACAAACAGGAAGGGGACTACGCTTTCCCATCCATGGGCTCCTATGAGCGATTTGACCCGTACAACCAGTACGAACGCTACACCCGGATGGCTGATTTGAGCCAAGCCCCTGAGGAGAGAGCAGTAAAGCCCTGGTGGTGGAACTACTTTGTGTTGCCAGGAGGCCCAGCTCCCACCTGGCTGCTTAAACAGCATTAAAGCTGTAATAAGAGAGGCAAAACATGAGCTACTTTTCAGAACAAACCAAGCTATTATAAAATTAATATTCTGCTCTTTTATTTGAAGTTAAACACGCTTTCACACTTACAATGTGCTCCGTTTGGTCCCAAATCCAAACTTGAATGTTAATGTAAGCACATTTAGTTAAAAACTGTGACTCAATAAAAGCTTGTTAAAGACATATATAATTGTAATTTAATAGCAATGTTACAGCAGAAATAAATACTATTATTGATGTATGTTGCCAGAATATGAGCGCCTACTCCCTGTCCACTCTAGGTCTTGGATCAGAACAAAAGGTTAGAGATGAAACCAAGTGGCCACTAGGGGGCAGGCTAATTCAACATCTGATTTGATGAGTCTGGCAGAAATAATCCACAGGAGGTTTCATTGATTTGCCAGCACAAACTAGCACAAAACATAGTAAGCATCACTAGCCTTCAGGTCCACTAGAATCCAAATCCTACAAAATAACAAAAAGAAAACAAACAAACAAACAAAAAAACCTAAAACCTAAATAAATAAATAAATAAATAAATAAAGCTCTTAAAATTGTTTATGCAAGGTCACAAAAGGGCCATAGATGCACAAATGACCTTTACGAGACTGATCAAAAAGTGATTGGAGAATATAAAAGAAATCTGCTCACTAAATTACTTGGCCTTAAAAAATTTAACAACTAAACAACTAAAACAAACAAAACAAACAAAGAAACAAAAGAAACCCACAAACACATGATCTGACACCAAACTCAATCAAATCATGACAATAGAATAGAAATAGTAATGTTTCACGTCATGGTCTGTAGACGATTTTCAACAGAGAGCACAGAGTTATCAATCATAAGTGCCTGGAGGTACATAAAAGTATGTTTTCAACCATCTGGAGGATGCTGTAATGGTTGTCATTTTTATAACAATTGTTCAGAATTTAGTGAAAGCATCTGTGCGATGGTGACCTGCCAAGTTGAGCTGTAATATTCAGCTTATTCAGAAAAATCAACATAGACACTAACAGTATGAAGAAACCAAAATCACGTTTGACCTTTGAGAATTTGGATAAAGAAAACCTTTAGGTATCAGTCAGGAGAAAACTGTGATCCTCATTTTTCAAAGCTTTTGGGACAAGTACAAAATGAAAGCTGGGAAAAGTTGTGTAAAGTTAAAAATAGCTGGTGGAACGTGACTGATTTTAGATGAAAGGGACTATGTGAGTGGGACACTGTAAAATTGAAAAGAATTTGGGGACTTCATTAACTAGTAAACCTTTATTAGTGTACAGGAATAAAGACAAATCTCTTTACACAGTGGCTTAATATGTCATTTTAAAGCCCAACTCCTGAACTTTGCCAGACCAATGTAGCATCTGACTTGCATCCTGTCTCTTTTCGAGCTCTTTCCAGTGAAGTCAGTCCGATGTTTACTTTTGCTCTGTCACTTTCTCTCTTTCTTTTTTCACTTTCCTCTTATAATGTCCTCTTGGATTTCTTTGCTAAATCAGCCATAGTACGTGATCATAACAAGAGAGGAAATAAGCGTATGCTAAATATCTTGCTGCTTCTCCTGCTGTTGACAGGATGCTGTACAGATTCTTGTCCACTAATCACATTAGGCTTGAAAACCAAAGTAAAAAACAGAAACCCCAACACTTGATAAACCTGGTATTGCTCTGTTGTTTAGTTGTGGTGAACAAGAGACCTGAAGGGGAAGGATGACCGTTTTCAGCCCTGGCCAATGAACAGGGCAGATTTTCTTCTTCCTTCTTCTTTTTTCTCTTCTGCTCAGCAGTCATTATGGGGAAAAGCGAGAAGTTGCTGTAAATGCATGACGTTGTCCAGGCAGTTTAGTTGAATTAACTAAGCTTTAAAATAAGCTTTATTTGTATAGCACCACTGCACAACAATGTTATCGCAGGGCACTTCACAGACAAATCAAAGCCAACCAAAGCAAAGTGCTTTTTTTTTTTTTTTTTAGAATTCCCTATCCAATCAAACCAAGTTCTCCAAACTATCCTGTTGTGAATGCACCCTCAGTGTGCTATTAAAAATACATCAGAAAGACAGAGTTTTAAGGTCAGACACTTATTGGTTTAAAAATGACAGCAACTGGTGTTCTCAATTTTAAAGTTATAAAGAATTGTTAAAGGTAGGCGTAATGCAACAAGCATCTTTCTTGACTTCTTAAAAGGTGTTGCTAGCTATTTAAATTTAAAAGGAGAAAAAAAAAAACATCTAAAAAACAACATTTATCTATTTCAATATTTGATTTTCAAGCTGCTTTAGTAACCTGACTTTAACTAAAACCAGTTTATGGCTGAAGGCTGTTTAATTCTGTGATTAAAGGAATATTAAAGAAGTGTAGAGCTGTCACCCAGTTAAAAAAAGGGAACTTATGGTTTTATGGTAAAAAATATTAAATGTATCACGTTATAATGTGTTTTATGGCTGAAGTGTGGAATATAAACCATATTCGTCTTTTAATGAGGAAACTGTGGATGCACTAGATGAGAAATGTCTAATTTACTAAATGGGATTAAGATGTACTTCATATTACGTTGAGACAGAGGGATATGGTAAAGCTTGGAGGAGCCTGTGGTATTTTTGACGTTGCACTCTGAAACCAGACTGTCTTCGTGTCAGCAACTTATTCTCCCAGTTCCAGAGGTGCATAGCCTATATAATTTTAATTTTAGTTTTCAAAAGACAGCTGGGCCATAGTGTAACCACTGGGACATGTTAACCAAAAGAAACACACACACCCAAAATACTGTAGACATGTACCATCTCATTGCAAGCAGGCAGGTGACTTACCATGTTGCCCATCACTGTCCCACATTCTTGTGTGTACAACAATAAATTAGAGTTGAACAATTAATCCTTAACCAATGAACTGAAATGTTGCTGCTTGATGAGAATATTCTCCATAAAATGTATTTCTACGTTACAACAACACCTGCATAGAGTACTTTGTATTTCATGTTCTCACAATAAAGATTGCCACATAACGTGATGTATTTCACATTTTCACAATAAACTATTACATTATAATGTGATAAGGTCCTAATTTTTTTTTTATTAGAGTGGCAGCTCTGTGCTGCTATTGTATTTTTTTTTAATAAGGGTACCTATATGAAAATGCAGTAAAGATATTATTTATTAGACAAGCTAATTATGTTTTCTAAGCTTTTAGATAGATCTTGGGGGACTACGAATGGATGATGGAAATCTTCAGCTATCACAAAGATGGTTTAATTTGGGAATGAAGAATCAAGTTAAATGAATCTTTAGACCTTGGGCTGAAAAGGTCAAGAATTAACGTTCAAGCTCAACCAAGCTTAAATAGATTTACAGTGACATGTGCTGCAGGGAAGGTTTAAAGATCTTAGGCAGGGAAGTTTAAAGTTACTGTATAAGGGTATTTCCAGCAACTAAAGAACAATGGTTTTACATTGTATTTCCCAGTAGTGTTCACACAATGTTATAGACAACATAAGGTTTTTCTAACTATGATAAATAGATTGAATAAAATTCATTTTACTGGGATTGACTTAATTTCCCTTTAATTTGCTTTCATTGTTTTGTAGTTTTATAGTTAATATATGAATAAATAGTCACAAGTCTTGCTGAATGAAAAGAATGACACCGTAAACCAAATCAATCCCAGTATCACTGTGGGCGGGACATTTGAATTGTTGCATGATTTTTTTTTTAATGGGCATGCAACAATTCCTTGTAGGACTGAGCCTTTTTGCCCTTTTTGGGACCAGCTTTCTGAGCCTCTTCTGTCAGGCATGGTGCTGAGTAACCAGTTTTTGGCGAGGCTAAAGAAAAAGCAAAAACCTGTCATGTTGTGTTAAGCTCATGATGCTGGTAAGTAGGTAAGTAACGCCTCAATTCAGCTCAGTGAACCTGTGCCACACTCAGGAGGTTTAATATTCTTATGTCCCTACTTGAGATCAGTTTGTATCTTTGACTATAAACACTTAGTTTAATGTGTATGTTGGGCATTAGGTGCCAGAGTGGAGGGAGCTTTCCAACTAAATTTCTTTCCAGATAAGATTCTGTACGACTTCTTAAATTTACACTTCACATAATAAAGCTGTCATATTTTAATATTCATGATAACTTCACATAAAAAACCCCCACTAGATTTAGGTTATGAAGTTGCAAAATATTTTAACAGAGCGGGAAAGAGACAAGAAAAAAAATTAGTTGATCAATCTGGATTGCAAGGAGGTCCAACTAGGACCTGGACTGGCAGGACTTAAACGTGGGGTAACTAAAATAAGGATTTACACCATCTATAAATAGGTCACCTGCTCAGCCTATTGAGCTACTCAGTGTCCCTCCACATATTTCTATTGTAAAATGTGTGAAATGGGGTTGACATAGTCTTGCTAAAATAAGCAAGACATTCCCCGTAAAAGACATCAACTAGAAAATTGACGAAAGGACAGATCTTTGTCTGTATCTTTATTATTGCACAAATAATCTGCAATAATCTTGAGAGGCTCAGAAAAAAAAGCTATTTGGCATTACTTAATTGGACATGTCATCATTTTTTTTACAAGTGGGGTCTTATAACTTTTGTGGTAACATGTCACACCTGCCACATCTCATCCATCCCATCATTTTAATAAACCAAACCAGAAAAACAATTTAAAACAATAAAAATGGACATGTATGAATTCTGACATCTCTCTTTTAGATACAGCTATTGGAACTTTTAAAAATACTGCCCTCTTTACACACTGTTCGTCTCCATTGGACATTTGTTTATGCAGGTCTATGCAAACTATAATAATGTCTAAGGGACTTGTGAGGTTGATATGAAAGCAACAGCATGTGAAAGGTTAAAATGGTGTTAACCCTTTTAAACCTAAGTATCCACTAAGGGGCAAAAGCCAACTATCAGATTATATACAACATGGTTTTAAGATTTTTTTTTTTTTTACCATAAAGTGACAGATCTCAGGAACTGTGTGTAAAAAGCATGATTTGCACATTGTTATGACTATGCAGTGTTGCTAAGGTGTAGCCAATGCTATGATGTTTTCACACCCTAAACAGGAAGTGTTATTGGCTTAATCTAACCAGAAACAAGAACGTTTAGGTAAAGTACTGTGGTTTTATTGTATTAACATAAATGAAGAAATAGATTTTTTTAGAGGAGGATATGTGAAGTGATATGTACCTTTTTCTTAGCCCAGCTCTGAAACTCTCATTTTCTATGTGCTGTGTCAACATCTCACCTTCTCATTTGCTTCTTTATGACAGTAACAACAACTGACTTCCTGCAGTGTATAGAAAATTTTGAGGAAATGTTGCCATTGCTGCAAGATTAGACTAAACTAATGAGGTCATACATGCTGTAAACTCACTTAAAGATGACCTAAAGATTTATTTCACTGGTTGTCGAAATCTCACATCATTCTTAAATTACAAACAGTTTTTTAGTTTATGTTGAAATGATTGTGTCCGGCATCTCACTGTTGCCTCTCTGTGGATCTAAGTATAGTTTCTTCTCATAATCTTTAAAGAAGAGCTTCATTAGGCCCTGCCAAATTCCCATAATTGCAAAAACAGCATTTTATTTCCAAATAATTGCTCAGTGTCAAGTCTAATTCAGTCTGCTTCGTAAGCTGCAGCAATTACTGAATTGTACATGTGCAGACAACTCTAGTGGGTGATAATAAGCCACCTTCTTTGTTACAGACCCTGAAAAAACTCGCTGGGGAATATGTGAAGCAAAGATAATACAACCAGTCAAGCGTAAGTGTATACAAAACCCCACCAATCATCCCTGTAGAAAATCCCCCCAGTTATGAAAAAGGGAACTCCATTTGGGTTAAGGTGATTCTCCTTTAATAGTCCTGGGATCCCTAACCACAACACAAGAGAGCAAGAGAAAATACAGCTGCTCATTTGTGAAAGTCACTTCCATTTGAAAATAAAAGGCTGCTTCCAGGGTGACTAGCTGCTGGTGTTTATGAACCTGGGAGGTATGCCGAGGATTTGAGAAGTTCTTTGTGGTATTTTTCTGATAGTTTGTTTGGGGTTTCTCGGTGTGACAGTCAGAGGTCGCTGTGGAACAAGGCTTAACAGGCTTTAATTTGACCTGCAGCCTCAGATGGAGAATCTTTGTTTGATGACATTTTCCTCATGTTTTCATTTGTTTTGATGGATTTCTGCAACGCTCTGATACTCTTACATTGAAAGATTTAATAAAGGATTTTTTTTGTTGTTGAGCCCTAGTCAAGTTAAAGACCTTTGCTCAATGGCAAATGAGCAGAAACCTGATGCACCAGATTGGTTGTTTATAAAACTTTCTAAGAACTCATCCATAGAAATGGTTTGTAAAAGGGAGGGTTACTTCAAAATGCACATTTACCAGACAGATCACTGATACTATAAAAGCTAAGTCAGTCAGAAAATCTAATTATTTGTTGTACCTAGCCAGGAGAAGATTGAAAGTATCTTTTCAATAATGAGAAGCTTTTTCTTTTGTTGTTTGCTTTGGTTTTAATGAAGAAACTGAAGCTGAAATTTTAGAGCAGCAGTTACTCTGGTTGCTGTAAGCTGCCATTGTTGACATTTCACATCTAAAACCTCTTTAAAGGTGGATTTATGCTCACGTTTGCGTCCGTGTAACTGTCGTAGAATCGGCGTAGCTCCGTAGAGGCTAGATGCTCACCTCTTCCAGACCTGATGTGCACCCCTGCTACGCAGACGGTTACGTGCAGGTACTCCCTTGTGATTGGTCAGTTTGGGATCACGTATTGCCGGATATCTGAAAAAAGCACTTTGCTTTTTTAAAAAATTAACCAGTGGATTGAGTTGATGAGAGGCTGATCGAATTATTTTTTTGTTTCCTTCCACAAGCTCATGAAGACACTGAACCATATTAGGCACCATTGTTGTTTTCAAACCGAAAATACCTCCCAAACTGAAGTGAACCATCAAAAAAACTCCGACCTGGTGGGTTTACCAGCAGATACAACCCCTGCTGCCACCTTCAGATTAGGAGGAGAAACTGCAACACAACACCAAAATGACGCATACCCCATATACTCGAGTGTGAGAGCAAACTCACCAACGTCAGCTACGCCGTAGCCAACTGCACGTAAATGCCACGTAAGCATAAATCCTTAACAGTATAGGACACTGATTAGTGTGAAGTAATGGGATTGACCTCAAACACTGGGTGCTTTAACACCAGGATAATTTGGGGGACTAGATTTGATTGGGCAGGGAATTTATTTGAAGTTTTTGCACCTTCATTTGGCTTGGTTTGCTTTCATATTGCACTTTTCTCAAGTGGACCAAACCACATTGACCATGTCACAAAGTTAGAACAACTGCTTACTGGGGGGGATACAGTTTAATCCCAATAACAGCAAAGATATGGATGACATCTTATGTCAGCTGAACTCCTCCTCTTACTGTCTGGACATCCTGCCCACAGGTTTCTTCAAAAAGGTCTCAAAGACTCTGGAGCCAGATCTGTTACAGATTGTTAACTTATCTTTAATTTCGGGCATCTTCCCAGAACAGCTTTAATCAAACCTCTGCTAAAAAGGGACAATCTAGACATGACACAAATGAGCAACTACAGGCCGATCTCAAATCTTCCTTTTCTAAGTAAGAAAATCGAAAAAGCCGTTTTTCATCAACTAAACAAATTTTTAACACAAAACAACTGCTATGATGTCTTCCAGTCAGGTTTTAGACAGCACACAGCACTGAGACTGCTCTGACCAAAGTCATTAATGACATATGTTTGAACACAGACAATGGAAAAATGTCAGTCTTAGTCTTACTGGACCTCAGTGCTGCATTTGACTACAAATTTGCTACAGTCGACCACAATATATTACTTAAACGACTGCAAAACTGGGTGGGCCTCTCTGGCACTGCACTACTCTGGTTTAAATCTTATATAGAGAACAGGAAGTACTTTGTGTCAATAGGTAATTTTACAGACAAGAATTACATGTGGAGTTCCCCAAGGCTCCATCCTGGGGCCTCTTCTGTTTAACATCTACATGCTCCCACTGGCACAGATCATAAAGAAAAACAAAATTATTTACCATATCTACGCAGATGACACACAGATATACATTACAATGTCACCAGGAGATCAAGGCCCCGTACAGGCTTTTGGTAAATGCATTGAGGAGATTAAGGACTGGATGTGTCTAAACTTTCTTCAGTTAAACAAAAACAAAACTGAGGTGATGGTTTTTGGACCCAAAGAGAAACGATTAAAGGTTACCACAGAGCTTCAGTCTATACACCTAAAAACCACCAACCAGGCCAGAAATCTGGGTGTATTGATGGACTCAGACCTTAACTTTGAGAAACACATTAAGGGAATTACAAAGTCAGCCTACAGTCACCTTAAGAATATATCAAGGGTAAAAGATCCCATGTCTCAGCAAGACTTGGAAAAACTAGTCCATGCTTTCATCTTTAGTTGGCTTGATTATTGTAACAGTGTCTTCACATGTTTACCTAAAAATCAATTAGACACCTGCAACTTATTCAGAACTCTACTGCTTGAGTCCTCACTAAGACCAGGAAAGTGGACCACATCAGTCCAGCTCTGAGGTCTTTACACTGGCTGCCTGTTCATCAGAGAATAGGTTTTAAAGTTCTGCTGCTGGTCTATAAAGCTGTGAATGGTTTAGGACCAAAATACATCAGTGACCTCTTGACCATGTATGAACCTGCCAGAATCCTCAGGCCATCTGGTTCCAGTTTCTTATCAGTTCCCAGAGTCAGAACCAGACATGGAGAAGCTGCATTCAGCTTCTATGCTCCACATGTCTTGAACAAACTCCCACAAAGCCTCAGATCAGCTGAAACACTCAGTTTATTTAAATCCAGGTTAAAGACCCACCTGTTCTCTGCTGCATTTCAATAGTTTTTATTTAGAAGTCAAAATCTACATCTTGTTCTTTTAAGCTGGAATCATGTTTTAATATTGTCTTTAACTTTATTTCTTGCATTTTATTTATTTTATTTAGCACCTTCCTTCTGCTTTTATTTCATTAATTGTATTTCTTTGAATCTTTTTTTAATTTTTTTTTTAATGCACTTGTATTGCTTTCTGCACCCTGCTGTAATGCTTTATGTAAAGCACTTTGAATTGTCTTGTACATGAAATGTGCTATACAAATAAATTTGCCTTGCCTTGCCTTGCAACTGAATCGAGACCCCCAGTTTTCAAGCAGACCAGAGTTTTCCTTATTTTGTCCGCATGCGTGTTCACACTAATCTATACAAACTGGACTATTTGTACAGGTAGACTAGGGTTCACTTTAAGTGGCCCAAACAGCACTAGTGTAAACGCACCCTAAGATAGATTCTTTTTGGACAAAGACGCTACCTTACCAGGTAAGAAGAGCAACATAAACTATTTAGTTTTTAAAGTTAGAACTTATACAAAACAGTCTCCATTATAACAAAATTACAAAAAATTAAAAATTATTAACAAAAAAGAAAAGAAAATATATCATATTCTTGTGAGACAGCATCGCATTTATGCTGGTTGTAGCAGATATTGTATGCCAAGTTTGGGCTGATATACACTAATCAGCTCAATGGAAAATATAGGCTACAAATTTTCAGTTAGTCATGAAACAAAGGGAACGATAACCCTAAATTGTTAGTGGAAGATAAAGAAATCAACATAGTGTTTAAAATCATAAAGCACAACATTGTCATTGTACTTTGAACCAAAAACAACCTCAAGATTAAATTCAAGGAAAAGTCAAAAGCTCAAATGAGTCACAATGGTTAAGCATAAAAACTTTGCCAATCCATCTAGTATGTTCCACTGTAAGACCAAAGTAGTTGACTGACATCCATTGAGTATGCTGCTTGCATGGCTAAAATGTTAGCTAACTTTACACAGATGATTTACACAACTGATTGCAGAGTATAAAATTTAAAATAATTACATCTAATGTTCTATGGGTGTGATGAAAAATGTTTTTTAAAGGCACTTCTAATTTCTCACTCCAGGTGGGATTAAAGAGAAGCACAAAGTTAGAATCCATTAATAAGCAGCCTGTAGGTCTTTTTATGAAATTAGATCTCACACACTTTTGTATCTATTCAATAGAAGCTGTTAGTGTATTAAAGTAACTCTAATTAAGCATATAGTTGAACGCTCTTTCTTATGATGTGTAAGTCTTTGGTATGTTTGTTTTAAATTATTTGCTAAAGAGTCTTTGAGCACTTTTGAGTGACAGAAACTTTTAACAGATTTTTTTAAATGTCTCTTCTGTATTTACCAGCCACCTTTTTTTATTTCTTTCTAAAAATATGACACATGAGCTTATATTTGAATATCCCAATGATTAGTTCCATGTTGGAGCATGTCACTGTAATATTACATGTATGCTGTATTTTTGGAGAAAGATGTAAAAAGTACAAGACAGTGTTTAGAAACTTGCCAATAGTAAAATCTAAATGTCCAAATTCCCAGGTACTGTTGAATGCAGCAGTTTTTTTGGCCATTGTTGCAAGTTTTTTTTTTTTTAATCCAGGGAGAAGCCCATTTTCTCTGGATATCACAGGTAAAGGTAATTTGTCTTATTTATTTGCAGGAATCTCATTTCATATTTTGGCATCATTTTCTGTTTTGGTTTGATTTTTAGTTTGTCGACAAGCACATGGCCAACACTAATGGCAATCTGTTTCAGGTTGGTTGAGATGTTCAGTTATTGGTTTGCCTTAATCTTTAGGACTTGGTCTTTGGTTTGGAGCCAGATGGAAGGATTATGAACTTTAAGGAAAAATCAGTTTTACTCAGTACTTTTAAATGGAGTATATGCATCATACAACATGTTGCTCTAATAAGATTTGAAATCACATGGTCTGTACTTGTACATGATTCTCAGGCTGTGAGTTTGATCAAGTTTGAGAGGGTGTTTTTAAAGGGCTGTTTCAGTGTATGAATATGAATTCAAAGAAAAGAGACTTTCTTACATGGACTTCAATTCATTCTGTCAGACTTGGAATATTTTGGCACATTGTCAGGTGTTGAATTACTCCTCTGGCACTTTTTTTTAAACCTTGTGGCCTTTGATTGTCATCACTTCTGACATAATTTTTTCTTTCTAAATGCTGCTAAGAACTCATGTTATATGGAAGAAATCTATTTTTTAGACATTAAAATGTAGATCTAATATTTCACATAAGTGTTCTTTAATGAACTAGAGAGTTAAATGATGCAGTGGCACATCCACTACATAATTTACTTCATAAATAAAACAGTAAAGAATGTTGATTTCAGCCATATAGATTATTCTGAGTGGAACTGGGGCACAGCTGTGTGGTTTGCCACAACTATTTTACATCCAATTGCATTTTTGAAGACTTTATGGAATTTTACATAAATAAATAAATTGGGGGCAAAGGAGCAAACATATGTAGGGCCCATGTAGTTTCTACCATATTTTATTCATCTTTTTTTTCATGGCAGCTCTTTAACCATATGGTGAAATTGTCTGATTAAGGATAGATTTTTTTTTTTACTAAGTTTAAAGTCAAGCATAAAAGTGACAAAATGGCTGAAGTCTGGTAGTGTAGGTATATGCATGTGTCTTTTATGGCTTATTTACAAAAATAGAATAGTGTTTGGATGAAAACAAGCTCAAGGACCATCTGATGCAATTTTTCAGTTTTTTATTTTGTGATTTTCAAATACAATATATAGATAAGAACAACAATCAGACTCACATGTATAAGGGGAAAACGATACACAGGCAAATAAATAAATAAATAAATAATTAAACTACCAGTTAGGCATACCAAATGTATGTACTCTGTCTCAACCAAGTCCTGGAGAAAGTGGCCAGGTGAGGCGCCAATCTTACCCTGATCAGGTCTAGGTAGGCAAGAAATCGCCAAATTACTGAGAACTTTCCAGTTGAATCATCATAAATTTCCATTTGTTTGACAGAGGTCATATTAGCTAGCCATCTCTGAAAGGAGGGGGGAAAGGTCGGCTTTCAATTCATCAGGACAAGCCTTTTAGCAGAAATTATTCCCACCCTCAGAGACTGTTGCATTGCAATAGGCAGGTGTAGCATGCGAGCCGTCAAGTTCAGCATCTGGTTGCAAAGTTCTTTTGTAAGCTTTAGAGTTCCAGTTAATCAACTTGTCCCAGAACAAACAACAGACAACATGCGCTCTGCCACACATTAGTGAGACCAAAGGATCAATCTTGTACAGCCTGAGTTTAGACTAACAAAGATGAGTTAAACTGAGTTATTTGATTCCTGCTGTTAATCGAGCAGGATGATATCATAACCAAACTTTTGTTCTACACAGCTTCAGACAACTCAATACCCAACTCCTTCCCAAGCCTCCCTTATTTTATTTTTGACAACAATATTACAGCCATCAAACAGATGCTCCTTAGGGAGAGTTTGATAGTTTGATAAAGATTTTGGAACAAACATAGTCTCTAATTTGAAGGTAGAAAAAATGGTGCAAATGGGGCAACAGTTCACTCAGTTAATATTTGTTCATATTTGCTGGGACAAACAATGAAGAAGAAAACGTGCTCATCTATTGGTTAATGTAGGACTGCTTCTAAGAGCAAAACATAGAGCTGCATCATGTCCTAGTGGTCTTGGGTTGATCATATTTCAATCAGAACTTTTACCATGTTCTTCCACATCTGAGCACAAATGTTTTCTCCTGCCCTGAGCTGCCTATCATCTGGACACATGCTTTTGTTTTGGTTGTGTCTACCTACAATGCCTTGTGTTGAACCTACAATGATCTTTGTGTCATAGTCTGCTTCCTGTATTTGATTCACTTAAAGCTGATTATAGTGCAGTTGCTGTTCCCATTGCACCAACTTGGAAAATAAGGACTCCTCCACAATAGTCAATTTGTGAGCATCTATAATTATACCGTATAAAACTTGAAGATCACAAAACTATAAAAATGTCCACCATGGCAAAACCAACCAGTTTTGGTGATAATGATTAATAAACCACACATATGAAAGCAATATTTTACCAACAAACCCACTTTAACAATGTAATTATCAATAAAAATAAATTTAATGCTATTTACAATAAAAACCTAGTAGAAACAAAACATATTAAAAAGAAACTTAATAAAAAACAATAATGACTGGGGGCAGCCATCTTTAAATTTAAAATCTCACAGCTCTCAATTCCAAGAAAAGTACACTCTTTGAAAAAAAAAAAAGTACTGCCTATAACCATAAAAGGTTCTTCGGCTTGTCCTCGTAGGAGAACCCTTATTGGTGCCTGTTAAAACCTTTTGTAAGTGTTTTAACTCAAACCTTTTCAGAGGGTTCTTACTGGCACCTATCATGAAGGGTTACACCCAGAACCATCAGTAGAAGGTTTTATCCAGAACCCTATATGAGAGGTTCTACCCTGAACCCTACAATGATGTTGTGGTTCCACTAAAAATGTTTACTGGGGGTTAATGCCAGAACCCTTTATATCCCAAGGGTTTCATCCAGATCCCACACAGGGAGTTCCATGGAGAACCCTTTTATATTTGAATGTTTTTTATTTACAACGCACATAGACATATTATATGAGGATTTCACCAATAACCCTCATGTCTTTTAATGGTTACAGAAGGACTTGATGTGACATATCAGGCACAGCGATTAAATAACATACACATTGTCCATCCAAATAGTTGGGAGTGAAAAAGCATTCAACTTCATTCAAATCTTTTCATGAAGAAATCTTTACACAATGATAGATAAGGAGGGCATGCTCTCTGAGTAGAGGTTATATTGATCCTATGAGGAAAAAAAGTGAGCATAAGCTGGTGGAATCAGCAATGTTACAAACAGACAAGCCAGGCACCCCAGGATGTCCTTGTCAAGTGGATGAATATAATCTTCAGCAATGGCGACATAGAAACGTAAGATGAAAAAGTCAGTTAGTAGCATCTGTACAAGACATAATTACTACACCAGATGAATTACCAACAGTAATGGATGGTCCAGTGAGAATAATCTGAAAATAGGCACACAATAATAGTGACAGTGGGATAGATTGAAGGAGCATGCCCTCTAACTCCTGCAATACAAGTCTCCATTGGCATGCAATCTGATGAAACTGAAGGGACAGCATTTAATAACGAAACTGGGTTCACTGTAATCATGAAGTTCAAGATGTTTTAGATATCTTCTTTGTATTGTGGTTTTAATAGGACAACAGAGACAATGAAAATTCATGACATCTCACCCAAAAAGGTACTTGCAAAGTCACCAAAACCCTGTTTTTGAAGCCAATGACCCACATCATGTTTTGTCCAAAGTCTATAGCTCATCTGCAAGAAAATACATAAAATAAACTAATGTTAATATTAGGATTATCTACATTTGCTCATTAAAATCCTTAGTTAGTCATGCCTGGTAAAATAAGATAGATTTGACTTAACTTGATTCTCTGAGGTTTCAGATATTCTCACACTTAACTCAGCTTCTAATCCAAATTCCTACACAGGTGATCGCATGGGTGAATAGTAATCACCACTGACATGTCACACCTGTTTTGTAAAGAAGCTGTAATCCATACGGAAACCAACACTCAGCTCCCACAGGGCAACAAACCGGGCAGCAAACTCCCAGGCCCCACATGCCAAATATAAAATAAATTCAGAGTAAAAAAATGCCCCTCAACCTAATCCCATACAAAATTATTTGACATTAGACAGACTAACCTAGCTTTGTAGCAAAGGAACCCCACATTTGACTATTTGACCTGTTTGACCTCTTGGGATGAGAGAGGGTTCAGTGATACACCCATCTTACCCTGATTTGATTGAACTGAGTGCCTGTATGTTAAAGGTGTAGTGGATTGGAGCTCAGATAATCAGAATAACTAGTGAGGCATATAGTTTTTCAATTGTTAATGGCATGATTTTGTTTGTCTGTTGGCACATTAATTAGTTTATTCAGTTTACTTTCATAGAATGCCTGGTTGGATGGAATAAATTGGCTTTGTTACATGGAAAACTGGAATAATTTTTATTTAATTGACAATTGAATAAAGGTAAAAGTGTACCGTGAGGCATTGGGAACACATGATGTCCACCGACATCTGCACCACCTGCGGTGGCCCATTTGTTTTTGGGCCATCTTATGGGGCCAGGTACTGAATTCCAACATCAAACATAGCTCTAAATGATGAGAAGCCACTACACATGATCCCTGAGGGTGGGGGTGGCGTTGCAACCACATGATGTGGTGCAGTCATCAATGGGTTTAATTCAGCGGGGCAGGATTCTAGTAGCTTGCTTCAGACAATTAGCATGCAGTTTGTTTGGAAGTCAGACAATGAAGACATTCCCGGCACAATTTTCCCAAATATTGATTGGTGGATGTCATGACATGTGCTGTGACACATGGTGCGCATAGAGGTATAAGAAAACCTAGAGACATGGTGGAAATTATGTCCCCATTAATTTCCGTTGCCAATATTAGGCTACTAAATTCAGAAAAACAAAAGGAGCATTCCGTGTTTCAAGATGGCTGCTCATGGGGCTGATTTTAAAACCATTTTTATGACAGCCAATTGGCAGCCATGTTGTAGAACACATGGTAATGTCCAATGAAACTCATGCCAGACCACATACTTTAGAGTGAACATGTCATAACACCACCTATCAACATTCAGGAAAACAGTGCTTGACATGACTGACCTTGTGGAAAGCGTCAGCGACTAAATTGCATGCTAACTGGCTGAAGCTAACCCCTAAAATTCTGTCCCTCTGGGCGAGAGTGTCATTGTTCGCTCCTGTGTCTTGTTGGCTGTCTTGTAAAAATAGTGCTAGAAGTCAGCCCCATGGTTTAACTCTTCAGCTTACTGGTCAGCACAGTTATCTGTCATGGAAACTGGGGTTCAAAAGCCAGTCTTTGAACACTATTTTTGCAAAATGGCTCAGTACATTTAACTACTCTGTGACATCACATGACATGACATTTCAGACTTTGGCAGAACCAGTATAATGAATTGATGAGAGCATTCCCGACACGGGCATTGAAATACTTTTTAAAACATGAATATTTGAGGATGTTGATCTCTTAACACCCATTCTTTCACCAGGTCTTGAAGAATTTTTTTCTCCCCAAAATGATTTTCTGCATAGGAACCCTTTTAAAGTGTATTTTGGTACAGGACTGTTTTAGCTTGCTGATCCTTTTTTATATTAAAAAAAATATATAAAAAAACAACAGGTTACTATGTTATTATCCATTTTCTGATTTTCTGTGATATGCTATAACTGTCATAATGTCTATGTTTCAGAATAATTTTCATTTTCCAAGTTCTCCAGAATCTGTAGCATATTTTTCACATGTATATATTTTAATGAAAAAAAAAACTGTCTTTAAAGGATCATTTATTAAGTATTAGTCACGTTTCTGGTATAACAAATCTGAAGCTCATTACAGTGTTAATTTTAAAACATGAATCTTTAACAAATAAACGTCTTACCGCTATTTGATTAAAACTATGATGGTTCACATACTAATGGGACGATATACATATACAGTTATTTTCAAAGTATTATACAGTAGGGTAAGAAGATTTGTTGAACATAAGAAAACACATAATATAGTTGACTCCACTGTTTTAAACATGAAGATCACAACAAATCACTGTTTACAATCTTGTTAATGTTACTAGGCATTGACCACTAGATAGCTAAACAAAATTAAAGAGGAATAATTGCTACTTAGACCCATGTGCAAAACAATGAAGTAATTTAGCTTAATTTTTGCCTTTTTAGATAAAGAAAAAAAAAAAAAAAAAGAAAAGAAATTGAGTTGGCTAATTTCTTCACACTTAAATTCAAGGCTCTTCTTGTAAGAGATTCTCCCATGTGAGCGATTCTCAGCATAGCACAGTCTAGACACAGCCAAATATGAGGCCAGAATAAAACATAAACCACGTCTGAAATAAGTGTTCTTGATCTTAATGCCCATTATTGCTGTGTCCCAGGGATAAAACACTTAAAAGTCAGTCATGAAGAAGAGAAAGCCTAGGGGCTCTTTAGGCAGGGTACATGTCCATGATGCGCCCAACTACTTTAGCTGTCATGCAGCAATATCTCAGACCCTTCTCTGGGTGCACTGATGCTTGGCTTAAGCCATTTAGCAGCGCCCTGGTTAACTGAAACCGACAAAACTTCTGATTCCAGCCTGATCTTGGAATAACACCCCTGGCAATTGCAAAGCTGTCTTTCCCCATTTTATCTGGCAAGGTCCCCTAACTGCATTTAAAGCTGACACAAATGCAGAAGAAGATGTTTTATGATGTTACAACTGTTGCCCAGAGAATTAAATTAAATGGAAAAAATTAAAAACAGAAATCAGATCTGGTGGAGAGTTGCAGTTGGAAGAGCTTAAGCCTCACTTTTGCTTGGATAGAGTGCCAGGCTAAAGGGCATAGAAGTACCATAACATGAATAAAATGCAATGGCATTTGCCCACTAACAGCCATTGGGGGCTCCAAAGGATAAAGTGTTGGATGATTTCAGTCTGATATTTGCCAAGAGTTGCTCTTTGCCCAGAATCATTCACAGCAACAACACTGGGTGATGAGATGATTACAGCTGAGTAAGAATGTTATCACTGGGGCAAGTTGGAAGTCAAATTCACTCATGACACTGCACAAAATTTGGTGCGCAAACCTTAAAGAGCTTCTGTGCAATGTAATTGCTTAAGCTTGCAGAGACTACACAACTCTAGAAGACTGGATTAGTTGTACTGATGCAACTTTAGACACATGGATGCAACATAAGAGGGCAATAATGCATTTCTTCTACTTAACAGAATGAAAAATTCACATCTGCAGGTAACACGCTGGTTATCTTCACAGACTAGGCTGTAAATGGAAAAGGAAGCAAGATAATAAAAGCATCTTTTACAATAATAAACATTGTGCTTTTCCCGAGCTGATAACTACTTCACTGTTACTATAGTGGATTTAAACCCTTACACTGTAATTGTAAACATGTAGGGGGGGAAAAAAGGTATATTTTTAGCTGTTTTTATAAACTTTATTGCTGGTAAATTTCTTCATTGTGCACTTGGCACAATGATATAAATAGTTATGGCATGATATGACAAGCTGTTGCCAGAAAACAGTGACTTTAAGGCCAAGAATATACTTGCTTTTTAGTTTTGCGTTTGTGTTTTTAGAGCGCAAACAAAATGGAGAACATGACAACAATAGTGGAAGTTAGCCTTTTGTTGCCAACCTCTCTCATCTTACATCCTGTCAAAGTGGTCCCTACGCTGTCCCTACTGGTTAGTTGCGTATTACAGTTTGCTATCGAGTAGGGTTAATTTCTGACATCCACAAATGATGTTTCAAACTATAACCAAATATGCAAGGCAGCCATGATAATCACATTTTCATGTATATTAGCCTAAGAGGTATCATTTTATACAGCAGTTCATATACCATCTAATCTTGTTCAAATTGCAAATATTGTATTATTGTTCTTGATGTCTCTTTCACAGGTATGTCTGAATGAAGTGTGAGGATCATTTATAGAAAAGTTATTGACTAAATGCTATTACTTAAACAGATTAATGAAGCCATAGTTTGTCATCTCATGTGTTAAGGGATTATAGACACCAGCAAACCTTGGATCATGATCTTTCCCTCTAGTGTCCTGTCCTTGCATTCATATTTGAGGGTAGTGGATGTAGAACAAAAGTGTTTTCTTGGCTCTTGCACAGTGAGTGTGTATAGTCCTTAAAGATGGAAATTTTATGATGCACACCCACAGAAGGAATCATGTCACTGATTTATGATCAGTGGCCAAAGATGTTTAGGTGGCTGATGAAGCGGAATCCAGATTTTATGCATGGAACAATACACATTTCATTGTAATGATGTTTCGGCTGTTAGTGAACAAGTCATTAATTCAAGTATGAGCTCTTTTTTTTTTTTTTTTTAAAGAAAATGGACACATTGTAAGAATACCATCAGAAAGAACAACTAAAAATAAAGAAAATACTTTCACTCACTATCATCATATGACAATTATTTTTCTGTGTTTTTATGGCATCCAAAGCAATATCAGATAACAGTAAAACACGGCTCCCAGACTATTTGTAACACAAATGCAGTTTAGAAAGGTTGTGCTTCCTGTACGGCATGCTCATACTAACAAGTTAATTAAGCATAGTCCTGTGCACATGAACTTTAAGCTTGTATTTCTAGTCAAAGAAGATCTGCTGTTAGGTGCACTGAGCTAATTATGTGATGAAAAATCTCCTATGGCATGAGGTAATTTTTCAGTGCTCTTTAAAGATAGTAGAGGATATGGCAGATTACTGCTTGAAGCCTTTGCGAGTCAGCAGCAGCCAAGCTAAATGTGGCAGCAAGTGTCAGGCCAAATCAATACACGCTTCCCAGGATTCCTTTGGTGCTATAATCCAGGCTGCAGTGGCCACTGACCCTGGGGAAGGCTAGGCTCTTGTTGTGTGTGTGTTTTTTTTTATTTTCTCTCTTTTTTTGCCATTTTGTTTCAAAGCAGTTGCACTTACAGATATGGCAGAATTGAGCACAAGCTAATTACTTTAAAAAATAAATCTGCTGAATTTGTGTTATGAGCTGCTTAGCTCATGGATAGATGGATAGATGGGCCTTAGCAGCTCAAATATGCAGAATTTATTCAAAGGTGTTTACAGAAATTGGTTATGACCTCTGTCTCAAAGGGTATGTAATTTTCACCAGCTGTGAAACTGAACTCTTAATGTGATGCACAGATGATCTGCGTGTCAAATATTCCCTTTGGATATATAATCTTTGGTAACTATTTCACCTCAGCAATTTATTATTTGACTGGCTTGAACTGCATTTCGATGTTTCTTTGAGAAAGGCCCCCAGTGTCTTCCAGCTGATTTCACATATCCCATTAAGTCATAATCTTGTATTATTTGCCTTAAAATAACAAGAGCTAATCCTTACATCAGGCTAATCAGCCATGAAATTGAGGAATCTCCAGCCGGATTGCAGAAAGGCTTACTGCAGGACTAACATAAAGATAAAATGTGCAGTTTTGAACAATAACATTCAATATGGGAACAAGCGTACAGCATTTCATGTGAGATTTTAATTATTTTTATTTTTACAGGAGGCCACAAAAAGAATGATGCCTACTTCCCTGACTCATTAGGGAGATCATTTAACTCAGGATGGGAAGGTGCTCAGTTATTTCAACCATCAGTCAGTCATTAAAAATGTAAAATTAACGTTTTTAAAGTGGAACATGATTCTGTTCAGCGCTCAGGAGGCAGTGAAGCGTGATGCTTGCATATGAAATGCATTTGGTCATCCCCCTGGCAACAGGGAAGGAAAAGGTGCACTGAGTGAAACAAGAGCAGATTGCTTTTATTCTTTATTTAGAGAGTTATTCTAGACACAGAGTCAGAGGCAAATCCTTCCTGCTCAAATGAGGCTGTTGGAAGACGATGAAAGGTTTGATCTCTGTGGGGAGGTATAAAATCAATCGTGGGGTATTAGTTGTTTAAAGCAATGAACAACAACAACAACAAAACACATTTTAAAATTGTATTTATGTCACTTTTTTGATTACTGGTCAAAAATCAATTCCTAAAATTTTGTTGCAATTACATTTGTAAATTGTTTTTCTTTCTTTCTTTCTCTTTTTTTTTTTGCTTTACCTTTTAATGTAAAAATGTTGACAGCTAAATGAGGTGTGCTTGTGTTTGAAGTTAAATGTATTTCTTAACAGACAGGGTCTTAATGTGCTCTTGTTGACACTAATATTTGGCCTTGGGCTTTTGCAAGACTTAAATGTACTAATGTGTTCTGGATGTGTTTAGTGTAATGTGTTCCACATTGTCAACATGAATGGTATATCCAGTTCCTTCAGAATCTCATTTATATGCTTTTTGGTATGCAAGCCTGAGACACATGCTGATGTTAATAGATGATATTTACTCATCACAGATGTTACAGCACTGGTACATGCAGTTAAGTAACAAAATGCTGCAGCACCGAGGTGCCAGAAATGTTTTTGACATCATGTAGAAACATCATTCCACTGTATAACTTTGTCGTCTGTAGTGATATCGGTGTCTGTATTGTTGATTTTGCACCAAAAGTGCAACAGTGCGAGCAAGTTTTTAAAGATGCAAATAAATCTGTTAAAAGAGCTTCAACTGGTCACTTCCTCCCAAGGGACAGCCCGACTATACCTACACCAACATGAAGAGATGCATTACATTATCCTGCAGGCTGTGTTTGACCACAGTTTCTACTCTGAGATAATTACGTGAGTTTATTAATGTTCCCTGAGTGAAATAAAGGCTCAAATAAGGAAACTATAACATTTGAGACCACCCCCCAAGAAGCAACTTAAAAAAACAAAACAAAACAAAACAATACACACAAAAAAACAAAACTTTAATATAACCAAAGGGATAAGGGAGCCCCAGCCAAAAGAAACAAAAGATTGCAACAGCCTGCAAACAAGATTGGAATTGGGAAAATGTTGCAGAGGGAACTAATGTTATGACAGAGCTGTCTCTTAGAAACATACTAGTTCAGTCTCCAGACCAGGTGGTGGCAGTAATGCACCTTTTTGTTTATGACAACCACCAAAAACATCAAGAAGAAGAACTAAGGTACTACTTAAACTCTCTGGGATGCAAACAACAAACAGTGCTTCCATGGTGATGAGACAGAGAGAAACAAGATGGAAACCGAGAGGGAGACAGGTAACTGTTATGAAAGAAGGAGGATATCTTGTTCTTAGGTTTACAGAAAATGTGTTAAGACCTTTTTATATTTACAAACCAAACCCAATAAATTAAAAAGACATCCCCCTCACATCAAGCCATTCTAGTTTTTTTTTTTTTTTTTACAGATGATACTTTTAAGATGAAAAATGAAATCCTGTGTGGTTACCTGTGTGGTTACACCCATTATGATAATTACCAAAACTTAAGTAGTTATCTTCCAGTCAAATGTGGACCAGGGTGTAGATATATATATAACCTGCAACCCGGACCATCACCTGTACATAAGGTAGCCTACTGATAACTGGAGGTGGTCTATTTCTAGCTCTGAGTATAATTAATATAACCTGCATCATTTGCACTGAAGATATGTTCTCCATTCTTGAATAAAAAATTCAGCTCTTGCTTTCAACGCTCAGCAGGGAGATGGTCCTAAACGGAATGATGTTCATGGAATCCTCTTCCTCGGCGATCCACACTCCTTCTGTGAACCTCCACTGGTCTAGAACTTTTCCTCTGCACCAGATCACCATCAAAATCTTCCAAAGGTTCCAAAGTTGTGGGCAGCACTTGTACACAGTGTACAGATCCCCGCTGGGATCTTGGGCCGAAGCTGTTCTAGCTCTCTTCACCCCCTCTTGGACTTCTGTCCAATTGGGCTCCCTCATTATAAAGTCCACTGATGGAGGTTGTGGGCTTAAAAGGGCCCTCTGAGGCCTGAGATCCTGATGTCTTACTTGGTTGCTTAAGGTGTTATGCAAGAAGAAATTTGCCTCCTCAACTGAGCACACGAGGTTTCTACTAAACTTGTTCCAGCTTCTTGGTAAAGGTGAAAGGGTTGGAAATGAAAGCACTGCATTTCCTTGTTCTTTGCTTCCCTCACCTTTGGTGCCACTCTGCCCACCATAGCTTCTTCTTCAGGATGTTACAAAACTTGGCAAGTGTCTGTTTTTCCTCTTTGTTAGCCACTTTATGCTCTTTTATGAGGCTTCTGAGTTCTTGGCTCAATTTATGAATCTGGGTGGCTCTGCAGTTTTTAGTGAAACTGGTCTTAATGCTCCTGGTCTCAACTTGGCCAAACCTCTCAGCAGCATATGACCCCCATCATAAAGTCAAGCCGCTGATCTACCTCCACCTTGGCTGTGGTTTCCAAGATCTGACTCGCTTCTGTGTCAAACTGTAACCACGCTGGCTGGTTGATAGCTGATGGCCACTTGATCTGCTTCTGCTGGATCGTCCTACAGAGATTGGAAGACTCTACTTGTCACGGTCTGCCTGATGGGGCTAGGATTTCCCAGCTGTCCCCGAACGCATCCTCCCTCTACTTACCTAGATTGCTAATACGCTCCACCTGTGCAGGGCTGTTTAAAACCAGTGTGTGGCAACTTCTCTGTGCCAGATCGTCTTGGTTCATCCCTGTACGTATCCAGCCTTTTTTTTTTTCTGCCTGCCAACCTGTTTATGACCCCTGATCTGTTGGACCTGGATTTTCTACATTGCCTGTCCCCTGTCTGGTAATTCTGTTTTCTGATTGCTTGGATTTTCTGGATCTCAAACCTCTGTATTGTTTTAAGGATTTGGATTTTGGATCACGGACTTTACCCCTCCAACCAGAAGGAAATCACGGAAGCGCCCATTGCAAGACTCGACCGGAAAATGGTACTCCAAAACAGCTGACAGTTGTTCCTCTGTACTAACATCATCTCTGTCCAACAGTGCTCTCCTGTTTCCCAGCGGTATTCCCTCTGGTTTCTCTCGTCCATTCCCCAATGAACTTGGATTCCTCATATTCCTCACATTCTGTACATGATCACATTTATCGAACCAGTATTGTCACCCCTGATTCCTGCTATTAACTCCTGTTCTCATACATCCACAGATGAGCAGACCGAAAGTGACCAGACACTACGCTCTTGAATATTTATCTTGTTACAATAAAGTCTCATTTACCAATCCTTGGGTCTCTGATCTTTACCGAGTCCAGCCTGCTGATCTGTGACACTACTACTTGGAGGGACTTGGCTCTGTGGGGGGATTCATGGCCAGGCTTCTCCTGTGTCTTACCAAAGTCAAATCCTGTGTGATGCTCCTGCTTCCTACACTTCATCCTGGCATTTTTAGGGTTCTTGTACACTTTTACACAGATGCTAGCAATCGTGGTCGAATTTTCGTTTACATCGGTCGATGCCTTTGGGTTCATCCGGTTGGGGCGCTCATTCCCCCCCTCTCGGACTCCCTGGGGGTTTTTCTGAGTAGGCTTTTCCGTAGCAAATAAATGGCTTCCTCCCTCACAAAAGACTCAGAGTGGGGTGCTACTGTTAGCTGCTTTTGCTAAATTCATGACTTGCAGAGATGTCATCCTTGATTCTGATATCAGTGATTTAATCTTTTTCATTGAACTATGAGTGAAAAGGTAAATATATTAAACAAACATCACCTCAGGAACACCACTTGAGACTTGTGCATGCTTTCAAAAATAATACAATACCAATAATTTCACTCTTCAAAAAAAAAATCACTGAGATGTTTATTGTACAGTTATGTAATAAAAACAAATTATTACTGGAGTTTAATCTGACTGTTACTTTATTCTACATTTGTATAAAATTTCATTAATGGGTTGTCCAAGAAACCTAGCAACTGAAATGTGCACAAAATGAATTTAACCTCTTTCATCACACTTATTTGTGGCATTAATAGTCACAACTTCCCAAAGCTCCTAATGCAAAGTTTAAATAAGGTGCAATGTTGCCACTGATGTTTATAGGCCACAAAACATTTCCTCTTCTTGTCATCATCAATCATAATTAAGCAACAATTTCTTCACCTTGGACCAATTTGTGCCATTGAGATCAAACAGTGGTGTTAATAGGTACCCAGACTTCTCTAAGGTTAATCAGTATCATATGTTATAAGCTTTGTTTTTTCTTGTCTTTGATGCTTTGTGTCAGCTTGTGTTGTATTGTTTGTCACTGAAATAATATCTCCCTAAAATGTAAATGTAATTTTGTATATTGATTCTATCTTTAAATGATTAAATACATTCTTAAATAAATACTTTTATCAATCTATTTTTAAATGATTTTCAGTTAAGTGATATTAAGATTTGTATTGCAAAAAAATCTGCTTCTTGGATGTTTTTGCTATCCTAATCACTGCTGACAAGTGAACGAGCTTTAATCATCATTGTTTCAGTCAGAACACAAACTGGGTCTTCAAAGGTTTCACCCTGATGTAATTACACCAGATTACTCCCATCAGTAGACTCAGTGGACCAGCCAGCCTCTGTTTCATGCAGTCTGGATTTAAACAATATAGTCTATTGAAATTTCCAAAGGTGTAAAATAATGCAGGTATTACAAGTTTGAAGTTCTTAAATGTTTGCTTTACCCAAGATCCATATTTATTAGCTTATCCAATGCCTTTCAAAACTGTTTACAGTGGAGCAGTTCCTCTATGCTCTTAATGAGTTTTCAAGCAAACATTTACTTCACTGTTTTCATCAATAGCTGTTACATCTAAAACACATAGTAATTCTTTATATGACAAAAATTAGCCTGAATCCTTGCATCTCAACACAAGCACATATATTATCAAGATGGATCCTTTCATTATATTGCTTATGTTGTGAGTATCCAGTTGCCTCACTAAGTTAAAAAAAGTGTTCATAAGTATGTTGCATTAAGTGGTAAATGGAAACTTGGAACTTCCAATTTTGAACTATGAAAACAATCTTAGAAAATACCGCAGAAATGATGATAAAAGTTCTTTAAATGGCACATAAATGTTTAAAAAGTTAAATAAAGTTACACCTCATTAACTTATAGTTGTAGACTTTTAAATCAAGTTGTCTGCTGTATGTCCATTAGACACATTTTAATGCGTGCTTGTCACAAAGTCAGAGTACCTAAAATTAACAGTCAAGTCCAATAAGCACATCACATCTCTTTGCCTTTGTGTTAATCTTTTTTGAATTAAACAAAACACTTGGTCAGTGCAGAAGACTCCTCAGCCAGTTTTTAAACACTATCCCAAACATAGTGAACCACATCATAAAGTCAGAGTGCTTTTAAAGCATTAATGTCTGTACCTAGGAGGTGTAACACTATAGTGTTGGGAAATACTGTAAGAAACGGATTTCTTTAGATGAAAGGCTGTGAGTCCAGCATTGTTCCTTACATAATCTGCTTATAGTTAGCAGGAGGCAGTTGTTTCTTACCCCCATGTACTGTAGTTTAAGCACCCTGTCACTTTAAACTAGAGTGATCTAAAATTTTACTGGGTGACTGCTGAGAATGCTAATGCCTTCAGAGTTGTATCCTGTGGCTGTTTTGGCTCAAATGAAACCCAGAGAGACACGAGGAAGAGCTGGGCAGCAGCCCTGCCCACTGGAGAAAGGCCAGTAATCCAATCCTTCAACAAGTTTGTTTGGGATCACAGGGTTGGTAATGTGGACCTGACACTTAAAACTCAAGTCATTTTTCACCATGAACAATAACTATTAAAGAACTTACATCAAAAAGATGAAGATGGTGAAAATAAGTGCAACTAACCACAATTTCAAAGTTTGTGTAGAACTTTAAAAACTCAGTGGAGAGCTCAAAACCAGAAATTTCTTCTGAGGTTTTCACTATCTTTATCAAGATCTGAAATATGCCTCAAGTCTCTTACTCCTAGGCATGTGGCTAGTGTCTGAGTCCAACCTTGACACTACTGCTTTATCAGGTATTGTAAGTACTTGGTTTTGTAAAAAAAAAAAAAAAAAAAAAAAAGAAGAAAGAAAAAGTTTAGTCATGTTTAGGTGTTAAAGTTCCACTTTGCCAGCGATGCATCCTGAGACCATTACATTACCAGCTGAGGGAATCATGCATGTCCAAAAGGGATGCTTTGAGAATGCTCCATACAAATAAAACCAACACTATTTACAGCAAAGCCCTCTTAATGATCTTTTCCAGCACTTTTCCAATTCAATTCAAAACAATTCAATGTAAGCCAATTATAGCCCAATTAAAAGTAATCCATTACATGATTTACATTAGTTCAATTTATAACTGTGTTAATGTAAATTACATAATGAAAAATAATTACCTGGCTAAGGAAACCAATAGATTGTATCAGATCTTCCCTCCAACTAGATCCCTCATCCCAAACAGTGAAAAAAAAGAAAGAAAAAATCAACAGGAAGAAAACTCTCGACATAATCAATCTGAGAACGATGGCCATCTGCCTCAACTTGTTTTGCTGGAGAGAATTAGACACAAAATGATGATAATCCCTTTAAATCAGGGACTGATTTTCAGGTATCTTGATTCTCTTTCAGACTGGTAAAGGTGCTATATTCAAGAAAAACTCAATCATAATAATAATAAAAAAAATGATTTACACACACACACACACACACTCTCTCTCTCTCTCTCTCTCACACACACACACACAAACATACACAAAATGGAAAAAGGTAAGCTGAAGTCTACATTTAATACTTAAAATCCATGAAAAATGCCTTCAGAGATTTTAGATGATTGTTGAATAATTGGGAAAAAAAATAAAACAATGACAAAATGTTTCTGTGCATTTCTTCCCGATGATGATAAGAATTACTCGTCTTTCAACAAATGCTGTAGATGTCACTTCATAGTGAAAGTACTGTTCCACTTTTAAAAGCAAACTTAAATAGTGATCAAGATAACCTCCAGCTTTCTCAAATTGTTATGAGATTTATGAGGTTGTAAAGTCACTGAAATATTCTGCGGTATCAAACTTGAAGGAAAGACATTAAAGGGTTAAAAACAGATCTGTCTTCTTCAGACATGATATATACGCTGTCTTTGCTAAATGTTGTCATGTCCACCTGCCAAGATCTAAACATCTTTCAAAGGCCTTCAGAAAAATACATTGTGGATGCTCTGGAGATTTAAAGAGAACTTCAAATGATCCGACATGAATTATATGTTGAGGTGACGTACATTTCTCATAAAAGAAAGGTCAAAATGTTCACAAGCAGAAGCACAGTTATAGAAAACATCTGCAAGATGTTCTGCTAAAGGGCTCAGTGAATTCCAGCATGGTAGTGTGATAGGATGCCACCTGCGCAACAAGTCCAGTCCTGAAATTTCCTCACTCCTAAATATTCCACATTCAAATATCTCTGGTATCATAACATTGTGGAAGTGATTGGGTGCGGCAGCGACTCAGCCACAAAGTGGTAGGCCACATAAAATGACTGAACAGGGTCAGAGGATGCTGAGGTGCATAGTGCACAAAGGTCAGCAACTTTCTGTAGAATCAATTGCTACAGACCTCTGAACTTCGTGTTCCCTTCAGATCATTCAAGAAAAGTGTGAAGAGAGCTTCATGGATTGGGTTTCCACGGCCTAGCAGCCGTATCCAGGCCATACATCAGCAAAAGCAATGCAAAGTGTCAGGTGCAGTGGTATAGAGAGTGCGGACACTGGACTCTGGATCAGTGGAGAAGCGTTCTCTGTAGTGACAAATCGGGCTTCACCATCTGGCGATCTGATGGAAGAGTCTGCATTTCGCAGTTGCCCGGAGAACGGTACTAGTCTGACTGCATTGTACCAAGTGTAAAGGTTGAAAGAGGGGGGATGGTGATTTGGGGTTGGCCCCTTACTTCCAGTGAAAAGAACATTGCTTCAGTATACCAAGAGATTTTGGACAATTCCATGCTCCCAACTTTGAGGGAACAGTTTGGGAATGGCCCTTTCCTGTTCCAACATGACTGTACACTAGTGCACAAAGCAAGGTCCATGAATCCATGGATGAGCGAGCTTGGTGTGGATGAACTTGATTGGCCTGCACAGAGTCCTGACCTCAACTTGAAAGAACACCTTTGGGATGAATTAGAGCAGAGGCCAAGAGCCAGGCCTTCTTGTCCAACATCAGTGTCTGACCTCACAAATGCGCTTCTGGAGGAATGGTCAGAAATTCCCATAAACACATTCCTAAGCCTTGTGGAAAGCCTTCCCAGAAGAGTTGAAGCTGTTATAGCTGCAAAGGGTGAGCCAAAGTCATATTGAACTCATTTGATTAAGAATGGGATGTCTGTAAAGTTCATATAAGAGTCAAAGCAGGTGAGCCAATACTTTTGGCAATATAGTATACTTTGGAGACCAATTTTTTTATGATTAACTGTTTTAAAGAGCAGTCTGATTTCATAAAGCAACAAGCAATTATTTCACAATTGTGAAAACTTCATGGCTGAATATCCTGACATTCAGTAGTAATATTAAGCTCTATAGGCTGCTAAGTTTCTGTCCATGTTAAATCTTATGTTATTTAATTTTTTGTGATCCAATCATTACTTTCTACAGCAGCATGCAGATAAGGTATTGAGTATATGCTAATGATTTTATTAAACTTTACAGGTTTAAGTTTTATGAGCAGCCAAGTTTGAGGCACGTTTTCACAACAACATTTGAAAATATGGACAGCATTAAGTTGACAGCAGAATCTTTTACAGTGGGTTAACATATACAGCAGAAAACATTTGCATCGGCTCTTGGCAAAAAAAGTGTCAGAACAACTTTAGTGTTTCACAGCTCAAAAGAAATATGATACATTTTATGCAGTTGATTGTCACTCTTTATCAGTATCATCATAAATCCTAGTTTTGCCCAAAAACTGTTTCTTTGGCACCAAGAGGGGGAAAAAAATCTAACAGCATAAAAAAAACACACCATCAAAACCAAAAAGCCCTTCTTTGATTAGTTTTTTTTTATTTTTAATTATCTGCCCATGTAGTTAAGTATTTATTCATGGGTAACTTCTTGCAAAACAATGATTTTAATTAGTCACTTCACTCTCTTTTTAACATGGTTACTATAATGCATATACAATAATAATAATACAAATCTTTATGTTGAGATTCATGTTCCCTTCCCAATAATGATTAACTGGTTTCTAATTTCCAAATGTGTGGGTGTTAAATGAGGCCTAAGACATTTTATTCTCCTGCTATAACACTGTCGACAAAATTGTATGCTGCTGAGTGTAATCATGCAATGCTATCTGGCACAAACACACTCTGGCGGCAACGAAGCAAAAACCTGCAGCCCAGAAATGCTCCACTTAAAAGAAGCTGATGTGAAAGGAGCAGACAGGCGAGAGTGGAGGGCCCTGCAGTCATGTAAAATGCAAGAGAAATATGACTTTATTACAGCTCCCTAATGGTGACATAACAATCTGTTCAGCCACTTCCCTCTAAATCTCCAAGCATTTTGAGAGAGTGCTTCAGAGTACACGACAGGATGTGCTGGAAAATCTCTAGTATGAGTGAGTTTAATACAGCTGAATGTGAAATATGGCTTTGACAAGATCATCTCTGTTTGTTTACTTATTTCTGGAGTACCATATGTGCTGTATATGTGATATTATCAAGTATAAGCATTCAGATCAAAACCCAAATTTTTAATGAATAGCTGATCATTTGAAAGACTGGTATGAGTGTTGTCTTTACATTGGCTTTTAAAAAATAGGCAAGTAATAACTAAGTAAAACAGTGTTGATGTAAGATTTTTTATGTATGTCTTTCACACAAATAAAAAAATTTGGTAGGTTGCTTGAATTTGAACAGTTTTTATACCTAAAACAATCCAAACATCATTTATGAGTTTTTCAAAGATGCGGAATAATAAACAAAAACATTATAATTAATTCCCATATCACATAAACTAAACTGTCCTGATCAGTCATTTTACAAATGTTCCACCAGCATCCCCTCCTGCCTCCAAATGTAGTTAGTCTTTGATCCACCTCAAGCATATATGGGAATTTGAGTCCACTATGAAAAAGCGGATAACTGACTTTCCATTGACATTGTTTTAGTTAGGCGGCCCAGCATGGTATCACCACATGGTATCATGTTTAAAAGTTTCATGCATGTTTGTGATACCAGGATGTTTTAAACTCCAGTGGAATTGTATTCATTCCTGTCATCTCTAATTGGCACAGGGACCCTAAAAATAAAAGCCACCCTACTCTGATGCAGACACCCAGGTACGCAGCTTACACAGCCAACCGTTGTTCTGTCAGTTTAGCATACTCATCAGAGTAGCATACATTACATTAATGCGCATGCGGGTTAGGTTTAGGGTCCCTCCGTCCCTATGCACAAATCCAACAGCTATTTTATGTGTCATGCCATCTCTATGGCACCGCCATTTTTGCGGTGGCAACCTCGTATCTACTGCGGCCTGCCGACACTGACAGCAGAATGAATATCTGGACTGGTGATGTTGAGCAGTGGCCCACAGTTACTGATGAAGGTATCTTATCTACCAATCTTGAAGGTTTTTTGTTTTCTGTGTTAGTTGGGCATTAGTTACCAGAACAGAGAAAGGAAAAACATTGGGAAAAAGTCCACTCGACATTCCACCGTATCTCAGTCTAAGTGTAATACTGCTGACTAGCTAGATTGTTTATTTGTAGTCAGTGACTACAGACCAATGATCCCAATGAACTTGAATATCTATTAAAAAAATCGAATAAATATTTCATCTAGTAGTAGTAACCTTTATTTATAACCAGGTGAGTCAATTGAAAACCTATTCTTACCAGAGTATCAATAAACCCATCCCTAAATGGCAAACTTTACGTTGAAATGATTTAGCTTTTTGCCCCTTTAAACAACAAAAAAATCCACTGTAAAGTGAATCATGGCACTGTTGCTGCTTTGCTCTTAAGCCTGTTACATCTTGTTCTCAATTCCACATGGACAAAATGACATAATTTTGTTTTTGCAGACATGGTTGGGGACATCTTGCGGCTTGTTCGTGACAGATCAGCCGAGCAGAACTTTCTTCTCATTGGGCTCTGAGAAGTATTGTCTGTTTGGTCGCTGTGGTTAACACGGAAAAGCATGAAAGTTGTCAATTCCGCATTTCTGCTGATGTGAGGTTGAATGGATAGTATTGTACTTTCTTGAGGTGGAAAGAAAGTATGAAAATGAATACAACACGTGGTATATAAAGACACGCACACGGACCCAGCTCCTTTAAAAGCTTCCTTTGATAAATGATGGTGGAATCAGGAGTGAAATATGTTGTTAAAGCCTACTACAGTAAGGGCTACTATTAAAGTCTAGTTTGCATGATTCAGTCAAGTACTTTCTTTATTAAATTGTATTCATGCAACAGCGCCATGTGCTAAGATCATAGTGCCTCACAACTCTGGGGCTCTTACTTATTTCTGCACCTCCTCAATCAATACTGACTGTTAGGGCCAAAACATGACTCACATTAAGGACTCACAATCAAAATCTAGGTTTAAATATTCTACAATAGGACCTAAACTTTTTTTTTTCTTTTTTAATCAGGGGTGTCTAAATAAAAAGAGCAAAGAGTTCTTATTTTTACATTTTATAACCTGTTCAAACCTTTCTTTGAAAACCAGATGCTGTTCATAACCCTTTCTTAGCAGTAGTACTCTGTGGCTACTGCTTGATGCCCACGATTAATTTTTAACTAGAACCATTTTGCAACAATCTATTTGTGGATTTAAGAGATAAATAAAATAAACACCATCTCTCTGTTTTCTCTTTTGTAGGGTTGAGGAATTATTGTAGTGAATAATCCATGACTGAAAGCATCTGTCTCCACAAGCTGCATCTCTTCTGCGAAACCAAAGGATCTAATGGCCAGTAGGCACAGATTTATTAGATTTTTCAAGTGTTGCTTGATTTCAGAGCAAACATAGACTGTCAATTCAACTTAGCACTCACCTGATTTTAAGAGCACTTTGCTCAGCCCACAAAACAACAGTGGATATCCTTGTTGGAAATTTTAAACGTGTATTTTTCATAGAAGTTGATGGGAAGGTTTTCAGTTACTATAATTTGCAGTGTATGGAGTTCTTATATTGATTAAACAGAATTAACTTGTCTCATCAGTGTTGCACCTTGCATTAAAAAAAAAAGAAAAAAAATTAGGGTTATTTTTTACCCCTAGGCTTGGAGCTCCATAATGGTAAGGATAAGGAAATTCCACTCTTCAACCTGGGCCCTATTTTCTATTGAATTTAGGAGTGAATTATTTATTGGCACAAAATCCAGACCACTAACAAGTGAAAACATCATAACTAGCAACTCTAAAAAATTGTCAAAGCATAAAAAAAAAAAAACAGTTTTCTAATTTAACTTTTGCCAGGCATTTTAATCTGAGCTAGGTTATATAGATTAACAGTTCAAAATGGATGGAAGAATAGAGGAAGGTAAAGTAGCTTCCCCTGAAAGGTCAAATAGCTCAGAAACTTATTCTGTTTAAGAGTGCTCTGACATGATATGCTATACAGAGTATTAATAATTCTGTTGATGGTTAAGTAAACTCAACCTTCATACATTCTATGAGTTTGACCATATTGAACATATGAACACATTACTCTCTCAATAAGTGCTCATCTTTGTCATTAGCAGGTAAGCTTTTGTGTGTTCTAGTGACAGGTCAACAAATGAGTTAATGGAATTACCTCTTCTGTTCACAGCAGGGGTCCGTACTCCGAAGCAGTATAAGTGGCTTAACTGGTAGCTACAAAATCAACTCTGGGTTTTAAGAGTCACGAAGAAAGTTCACTTTGACAAAGCTTCTTCTTGTTAACTTCATAAGCTTAGGAAGTAATCTCAATTTTCTTCCTTCTTAGAAGAGCTGCATTCGGCTAGTAAAAAGTAAAAAGAAATCTGTTAACGTTTTAGGCTATCTTCTACAAACTGCTTGAAATTGCATCTGTGTGATTTCATTCTTTAAGAAATGAATGTGTAGCTTTTATATTGAGCTATTTCTAAAAATAAATTCCTCACAGTTTTCAGGATTGTGGTTTCCTGATCAGTAGTTCCCTAACTTATAGACCATAACCCCCAAGATAACATACCTTAGTGTTTGCTGGCCTTGAAAACTATCCGTTATTTCATAAATAAGGAGGATAATGTGTTTTTTGGTGGATTTGGTTCACTACTGTAACAAAAGACCTACATACAAAAATCAGCTTCTCTCACTGCGATAATGCCAAATTTGTATTTTTTTTATTTAGCATGAGCAATAACTTTGTTGTTTATATGTTAAACTGACATGTTAATTCTGCAGATTAATCTATTTGCCTTAATGCATTAATTTTGACAGCCCTAATAAAAATCCCAAATTTATTTAATAAATGGGGGCTATATTTTTTTTTTTACAATGATCTTTCTGCAATATTGCAGAGGTGTCCAAAGTTGTTCCTTTAGAACTGCTGTCTGGTAGGTTGTCATTGTTTCCCTGTTTCAAAACATCTGACTCAAATTAAATGGATCCAGCCTATGAAGCTCTGCACAAAGAATCATTAATTTGAGTCAGGTGTGTTGTGGCCCTCGAGGACTGGAGCTGAATGCTCCAGCTATTGCAATCATTTTGCTGCAGGTCGTCAAAGTAATTTTTTTTTTCTCTGAATCTTTTTTTTTTTCTTTTTCTGAGGATTTAGAATGAAAAATTAGGAAAAATTTCTTAAAGCTACATTCTTGGAAATGTAAGTCCCATTGAAAGCTTTGTCCATACAGGGGGTAAAAGTTAAATCAGTACTTGAAATCTGTTGCTGGCATCCAACTCAAAGGTTTAGTTATTAGGTTTTGATTAGCAAGTTAATGCATTCTCTTATTATTTAAATTTTTGTGTGTGTGTGTGTGTTTCAGGTTTTTAAGAGGAATTGTGTTCTCTTTTTTTACATGTCCCATACTTTTTACCATGTGAAGTGTGATGCTAAATCACTGAAGCTCCACTTTAAATATTAAATCCAGAGACTGAAGCATCAAAAACAGCACATTCTTTCTATCACATAAACTAATACACGGTGTGTATTCTGTTGGTTGTACA
Source organism: Melanotaenia boesemani (assembly GCF_017639745.1). Taxonomy (NCBI): domain Eukaryota; kingdom Metazoa; phylum Chordata; class Actinopteri; order Atheriniformes; family Melanotaeniidae; genus Melanotaenia; species Melanotaenia boesemani. The sequence continues at coordinate 20,413,647 of NC_055686.1, read as the reverse complement.
TGGAGACAAGTATGTTAAAAAAATACCCTTTAAATTTTCTGATTTTACACAGCTATTATAATAATTATTCAACAGTCTGTCTTGGAAACTTACTTTTATGATACAGTATGTCAAGAAGTTGCTGCTTCTGAGCTTTGAACTTCTGAAAATTAACATCATAAAAATGCCAAAACATGTGGTTGTTATTTATAATAAACTGACAAATATTTCAGACTTATTGGTCAGATTGAAAATGTGTTAATAGCCTGCATACAGGTTCCTGCATGAAGTTTGACAGGTTTTTTTTTTTTTTTTTTTTTTGACAGACAGTTGAATTGACGTTGGTTGACAGTCTGAGGTGGTTGTGAACTGTGACCCTTGCAGCACATCATTCATCTCAGCTAATGAATAATGTCAACAGCCATGTTAATAGTGGTTTGGATAGCAGATGACAGGCTCTGTGAGTCTTTTGTGCATTAGATCAAGAGATTGACCTTAGGCTGTTGTCATGATGGATCCACTTGGTGGTTGAAATGTTCACCAAGATCTTAAGTCTTGCAGAAAATGCACTAGTACACGATTGTGTGTTTTATGAAATAATGTGGGTTTTTTTTATGTTTTTTTTTTAAACACAGGCTGCTGCTGCTGAATTCTGATATCCAAATAGCACCACATTTGCTATGCAACAGTTAACTGAACACTTAGTTGTGTTGCACCATCTGTATCTGTGTATCACAGAGTCTCTGCATTTGTTTCAGATGAGTGGCTGAACAGAAATAGCTGGACTGTTACAAATTGTGTTTCACTTGGGACTCCATTGAGAGCCAAAGAGCTGGTGAACGGGTCAGAGCTCTGGCGCTGAGGCACAATCGCTCTTTAGCTCTGATGTGACCAGTACCCTCCAAGTGCTGCATCCACTTGGAGGGTAAGTGGAGTGGGGAAACTGTTAATTAGTTTGTCATTTTGAAACAGTTGCTCTGTACGGCACATTACCCCAACATAATCATAGTTATTACTACCTGTGACTTTGTGTTATTTGCTTTCATTGAGAAGCTCTCAGTAGGTTAACAGGCAGATTTACCCTGAAGTAGACTTAACACATGTGAAATCTATAAAACGTCAAAGGTTAATATTATGTTTTTATTGTGAATATAACTACATCACGGGGTCCTTTATCAAGAATCAAGTCACTCTATATGTGCTGTAATCTGAAATAACCAGTTTCACATTTTAGTGCATGAGTCTCTATGGTTATATTCTGCACCTTTAAATGGCACTAAAACCAGGTCACAAAGTAAATTAAATGAAGCTTTTTTTTTTTTTTTTTTTAATATAACAATATATAGACAGGGCCTCTTTCTCTGAATGAGGCCAATCCAGAAGTACCCACCTTTTTGTATTTCTTTTTATAGCCTGGATGCAGGGTGTGACTTCTCTGACTTTAAAAAGAATTTCAGATTATCTATAAAGAAATAATCCAGTTTTACACATAATCTCTCTCAGTAAACAGGTTCCTTTTCAGTGTGTGGTTTCACCTGCTTGCTTTATTCAAATGGATTTGAAGAGTTTGATGCTAATTCTAAAGATGCTAAAGTGTAAAAGATGTTGAACATGCTGTGTTGCTTTATTAACTGATAAGTCTTGCTTGAGATTTGAATTGTAAGTGTAAAATTATGAATTTAGGGTTGTGTGAGATTACCTGAGTGTCAGGCAGAGATGGCACCTTTTCTTGACTAGTTTGTGGATCAGTGTATGATAGAGGCTATGATTTTGTATGGTTTAGTTTTATAGTAGATAAATATGTCTGGAACTCTTGATAATGTATGTAACAGGTTAACTGTAGTGATGACAAGGGCTGGTTAAGAGTCACAAGTGTATTTACCTGGCATGCTGCCATTCAGACTATTAGCCCACAATCCAATGATCTCTGTTTGGGGAGTAGTTGGCCTTTTCACTGCAGCAACCGCAGCTCAACTTGTGTTCTTCTCAGTCACTTATTGCTCAGTGATATGCGTGTTTACAGATGATAAACTCCCAGCACTGGGCTGTTGCACTTGTAATTTCAGGCTGTCACACTGGATGAACTGAGCGATGCACAGCTGCTCAGCCCTCAGGGAGGAACTGAACTGGGAACACATGCTGCCAATTCAAAGGGAAGATAAATGATTGCTGTGTAGATTGTTAAATTTTTGTGGTGAGAAATGTGGGTCAGGTTTTCATCCTGTTGCCAATTGCCTGGAAGAGGTGGGTAAATCAACAGGAAATACACCAGTTCTAACTGAACGGCCACTTTGACACCGTTAAATCAGTCTTTTTTTTTATTTTTAAATTTCTTTTTTTGTCATAAACACCAGAGATACATCTTTTGTTTATGACTGCATAAGTAAATATCGTCAGTGCCTCCTTAAGCTCCAACTGCCATTTCAATGCTGACTTTTAGTTAAAAAAAAGTCATGTACAGTATGATGGTATGAGCTCTCTTTTTTTCTTTTGAATTAGTTGAAAAATGTCATCACCATGTCACAAAACACAAAGCTTTAATCACTTAAATAAATTTTATATTGCTGGAATAATAGGTTTTTCACAGACCAGCAGTGGCCTTCATGAAGATGTTGTTTCTGTATGTTTGGTTTTGGGAATGATGGGAATGAATAAGCTATCTGTGACAATGTTATGAAAATAACTTTTTCTATCACTTTTGTGTTGTGCATGTGAGGAGAAAAGTTTACTTTACATCCTCAGAACAGAAAACAGAATGGTGTTAGAGAAAAAAGAAAGTGCCACATTCAATACTGGTGTAATACCTACTTATGTGGCATCATTTCTTGTATTAGATTAAGTATTGGCTTTGTTTTGATTCTATGATGACTGAATATCTGATTTTTTTAGGTTATATTTAGGCAGAAACATATACAGTTCTTAAAGGTTTGCAAATGTCAAGCACCAGACAATCAGCAGGTCATCAATGTTTCTCATTGTGCACAATTTTGCCGTAAAGACTTTACATTATTTTATTTTGTATTTTGTGCATGCACTATCTTGGTTTTTTAGCACAAAAGACATTATTGATCATCTAATAACACCCTATTGATTAGGAAAAGAATCCCTCAGGAATGCTGAGAAATTGATATGTCTGCAATCACACATATTAAAAGCGCAGAAGAACCCAAACAGATGCATTTATTTCAGTGCAAGTATTCACAGACTCTGTGCCTCCTTCTTTCATGTTAGTCTCTGTAGCTTCTTCCCAATTCAGTCGATAGGCTTCCATTAAGAGGGGTAGGCTGTCAAAGCAACCTGTGACCTCTTCTTGCCCCCTAGGAGCCCACTGGCCTGTGATGTCCGTATCAATATGAATTTCATCCCTTTGCACCCATCAGCTGCAAATCCCACTGTCCATTAGTCTCAAGTATCTGTTTCCTTCAACTTGTACTATTGATTTTGGTGCGTCTTTTGTTCAGAATATGTACAAGGTTCTTAAAGACGGGGACATTTATAAATGTTTAGTGTCTGTCACTGGGGCGTCACATTTTCTTCATATTCTATTTATTAAATAATTTCTTTCGTTTTGTATGCCACCTCTACTCTTCTCCTGACAGCAGACATCTAATTCTGGATTAAATGTCATGTCATGGCTAGACCAGTGCCCTCAAAGGTCAGGGCTTTTTTATCTGGGAGGCCATAACAACATGACCTGTTGTTGTCAGACACACAAGGGGATATCACAGCAAAGGCAGAGGCACAATATGGTCTTATGTCCCAGAAGACATGATTTTTCAAACATTTGTCTATGTCATCTGTTACTAAGTTAGATGTTACATTAGACACTTCCACCGAAGGAAAAGGCTGAACGATGAGTACAACTAGTACAAGATGAAAGTAAATGTGATAAGATTTCACTGATTCAGCAGTTCAAGAATTGTTTTTAAGAAAAAATTGAAAGAAGGGGAATTTAATGCTACTTGAGCTTGTTCCAGTTGTGGTATAAATATGCTGTTTATGTACAAGTGTGGGTGAAGTAATACAACGCTGTATAGCTGTTAATTTAATTGTAAGTAGTTAGTTAATCCAAGGTAAAACTAAATGTTGCAATATATATATATATGTGTGTGTGTGTGTGTGTCCTATGGGGTTTTATTTTACTTTTTACTGGATATCCATTCTTGATGAATGGATATTTTGTTAGACTGTAAGACTGTATAAAAGTTGGATTGTATTCATGACCTTACTCATAATATTTGCAGACCATAAAAGTTGCAAAAACATGAAACAGGATAGCATTTAAGGGGAACAAACCTTAATTTGTTTATAGTAGATTTATTTTCTAATTTCAACCTTAAACTAGAGCAATAAATATAATAATTAATGTAAAAACGTTTCCTCATTGATGCCCTGATCTTGTTACTTCCTCCTTTCTGCACATCCAGTATTTCCAAAGTGCGAAAAAGCATATGTTAAAATTTGGCTGTTCTCCACTGATGTGACATATTTGCCACTAGGGGGTTTTCGGATCTGGGATTAGATAATCCTTGACACAGCAGACCAATTCCTGAGAGGAGAATAGATGACCTTTGGCTTTATTTATGTCACTGCCACTCATGGAGGACCTTTTCATAAGATACGGTCATTGTAATCCCTCAGCCCCCATTCAATTTGCAGAGGCACTCTGTCACTGCAGACCACTAAAGTCGACAAAATTAATGGATCAATAAGCCCTCTGAAAGCCTGGCAGGAGGGAGCAAGTCCCTCTGGTTGCTATCAAGTTACAAGTCATAATGAATGGGGTGTTGTTTATGTTGTAAAGTGCAACTTCAATGAATCCTGTGAACAAATCACTACAGAGTTTTCAGGGAGATAAATATGAGCTAGTTAGACTCATTTTTAATAATATACCCTGTAGTTTATCTGTACCAGCATATAGATAATTATACAAGTAACTTCAGTGTTGCAAAAAAAGTGGAAAAACACTTAACAAAGGCAAAATATTTTTACTCTTTTGGCTGTTTAAAAAGTTTTTACTGTAATGACATGGCATCACCATTGAAGGTGATGTCAACTGTAGCTGCAAAATAGGCAACAAATCTATAAATAAATCTAAACTGATTACAGGTTTGTCTGTTTGGCAAATGAATAATGTGTGAAGAGGTGTAGAGATTATTTTAACTCTACAACAGTACATAGATGGGACATAAAATCATAATGTATATGGGCTGTCAAAAGGCAAACAAGTGAAATTTCACTGTAGCTCAGGTGGTCCTTCATTATTAACAACAGTCTGGCACCTGGTGTTATCCCCTCCTCTTTTAAACATGCAGTTGTACAACCCCTACTCAAAACCCTTGACTGCAACATACTGGCTAACTTAAGGTCCATCTCCATGATGCCTCTCATATCAAAAATCTCGGAGAAAGGGGTCTTCTTACAGTGAAGGTCATTCTTGGACCACCACAACATTGTTGAGGTCTTCCTGTCTTTAGATCCTTGCTTGGATCTAAAGCATGGAATCAGCTTTATTGAGGGTTGCTAATGATATTCTCATGTCTACTGAGTCTGGAAATTATGTAGTCCTGGTCCTGCTCAACTTAACAGCCGCATTCGACACAGTGGACCACAGGATCCTGCTGTCAAGGCTGGTAGGACAGGTAAAACCATATGCGTCGCTATAGCTGGCTTTGAGTCTGTTACAGCGCTGGTGTCGTTTGGGGTTCCACAGGGCTCAGTTTTGGGGCCCTTCCTGTTTTTGCTATATCCGTTTCCTTTAGAGTCCATTCTGAGAAAGCATGGTGTATCTTTCCATTTGTATGCTGATGATAGCCAGATACATTTACCCCTAAAAAAGAAAAATACCTCTTTTCTTACATCTCTTGTGTTATGCCTCCATGACATGAAGGTGTGAATAGCCCTGACTTTCCTAAATTTTAATGAGAAAACAACAGAGGCTATAGTATTTAGGCTGAATGGCTCCAGTAGCCCCTCCCCAGTTGATCTGGACCCCTTGTCCAGCTCTTTAAAAACCAACTGGCACTAATTTGGGTTGTAAATTGGACAGTGATTTACATCAATAGCTTTTTTTAACCTTCATCAACTCGCTAAAGGAAATTTAATTTTTATCTGCTCCGCACTTTGAGACAGTAATTCATGACTTCATCACTTCCTGGCTGGATTACTGGAAAGCGCTTTACCTTGGAGTCAGCCACTTATCTCTCTCATGTCTCCAACTCATCCAAAATGCCGCTGCTCATCTTCTATTTGGGGTGCCTAAGCGAGACCACATTACACCTATTTTAGCATTGCTTCACTGGCTGCCTGTGCATTTTAGAGTTCATTTTAAGAATTTTTTGTTTTTTTATTCCTTAAATGGTCTGGCCCCACTGTACGGCTCTGACCTGCAAGAAATAAACGAATGAACGAGACCATTTTTAAAAACTTTAATGCAATTTGTACTGTTCTCTTTTTTGATACCTGTTGTCTTTCAAACTTTTCCAGATCATCAGGGTTGTCACACGTTTACCTTAGGGAAGACAAAATTAACCTCAAGTACATGTCTGTTAACAACAGACTAATGTAAAGTGTCTGGTCCCGAGGCGCAATAACATTAAACCACTGCAGTTTGCTGCATTTTAGTAACGCATTGCCTTAATTTTTCATAAATAAATATATTCACAATTAGAAAAAGCCCACCATAAATAGACTTGGAAAGCAAACAAAATATTTCTTTTAAAAACCACTGACAAAGTAGATTTAACCATCACAATTTGACCATATATTGACAAAACGTCAAATGACATCATAATAGTTAAGGTTAAATCTAATGAATTGGGATTTCATATGAGAATCTGATGCTGTTAATCCTTAGGTCCAGATGTTTTAGAGACATCACCTAGAGTCCAGCAGTGGTGCTGCACCTTATTATTTGCTTTTACATTGACAATAAGCATCCTTGTTCATCTTTTAAATACAGTTCATGTTCTGAGAGTGAATATACAACTTAAACCTGTTCGGTGGCCAGAAGTATGAAACCAGATGTTGCTAATGTCACTGTTGTCATTGCTGGTTGTGTAGGAAAAGTTTCCTAATATGTCTCTTGGGTTTGTCCTTCGTAAGTTTATAGTACTGATGTCAATGTGCACCTAGTGACAACAAGAGGACAGAAAGACAACAGAAAAGTCACAATGCTGATTTTTGCTGTTTTTGTAATAACTAGATATGGTAGCATGATGGATACTTTCGGTCACCATAAACATCTCATTGCAGAATTTAACTGATTTCAAGTGCTCAATGTTGTTGACTCACTAGCCTACATTTAGATTGGTTTGCAGAGTTTGTGTCAAGGAGGACATGACAGGGTTTTTTGCACTAAAACTGATCAACAGTAGTCTTAAATTTTTTGTCAACTATCCAGTGTTTAATGTTTACTAAAAGAGCATTTATAGCATTTTACAACTGTTAGAGATCAGTTCTAACACATCATTTCATAAATTAAACCCAGCCACCACAATTAGTGGCTGCATCCAATGCAGCCTATCCGGAGGCAGCATTAACTGTAATTGGAAGTCATTATAAATCCCATCTGAGAGTGCACGAAGAATGCTTAGAGCAAAACAGGCCTCTTTTTCAGTGTAGGCTTCATGTAGCTATAGATGAATTATCAGAGTTGTTAAACAACTCTTCAAATGTTTAGGTCCAGTTACGCACAAGGCCACTGGCAAATGTTTGATATGGAAATCTCAATCAAAGTTGTCAGTCTGTGTTCAAAAGATGAAACTGGATATGACAACATACCATCCCCTGGGTACATTACACAGATACCTCTGCAGTGTGTAACAACTTTGGTTTCCATCCTTGATTTAAAACGACTTATCTGAACTTAACAGGGATGTTAAAACACGGCACTGATGGTGAAATGCAGCCACAGTAGTTGGGTCACATCCTCATATTTGCATGCAAGTAGCATGAGAGAAACTCCCACCACAGTCATTCAGTGGGACCACATGATCACTTGCAATTCGGGATCAGTGATTTCAAACAATAGTGCTCTGCGTTCATACATTTCATGCAGAATGGAAACCATGTGTCGTGTGGCTTACTGATGGTCAAACTGAGGAAACGTGCTGACAGCTATAGATGGCCTTGAGGTGCACATCAGCCCAGAATAACTCCCAGCTCTCTTTCTGCATAGAAAAACAGTCTTTGTTGCCACTGCTGGCAGTTAGTCAATTGCGTGTATTAAGCTACCTCAAATGCTCACTAGTCATTGATAGCTCTGAATGAAAGCACACTGAGTCTTGGCTTTGGCTGTCTTTTTCATCAGGTGGAGATCTTAATGGATTTTTCTTCGCCTCTTAACAGACATGGCTGTGAGGTTTGAGCCAGGCTTGGGGCAGACTGAAGGCAGCCAGTGGGGTCATTTGAACCTTGTGGTTGCAGATGAGAGTGCTGAGACACAAAGAGCCAATGCTGCGTTCACAAGTGTCCAAGAGCGGGAGAGTCAGGAAGTCTGGCGACTGTAAACCCCACCCGAGCACCCAACACCACGCCAACCCATTCAATCTGTGCACACAAACCTGCATTACCAGACTCATGCGAACAGTTGCACTGATTACTTTATTATCTGCAGATATTTGCAGATTTTTAACCCCAGCTTTTACTGATTTTTTCATCATTTGCAGCTTTGCTGACATAGCTGGTCATCCAAAACATAACAAAAACTAATCCACCATCTGGAAAAAAGAAGAATCTTAGCATTTTACTTAACTTTTCTTTGCTTTGATTTATGATCACATGAAAACACAAAATGATCATAACACAAAACCTCATTGTGTATAAATAAATACCAGCTACATTAGTGTACATACCAATCATAATTTTATATAATATATTTTTATGTAAGCCTTAGAACTGCAAACTGCAAAGTTAGCATTTATGGTATTTATTATTTATTTACTTATTTTTATTTTTCCATGAAGTAAAAAACTTACAAATACACTTACTGATTTGAGCATTTGAATCGCACACACACACACACACACCCACACACACACACACAAACAAAACAAACAAACAAACAAAAAAACTAATATGGATCACAGTTAATTTTTTAAGTCTAATTTAGAGTTAGTGAATATAACGAATGGTTGCATTACACTTGAACATGCCACAGTTTATAGCAACAAACATAAATCTGCAAGTTTATTAATTTATTCTGTGATCATCCATCCAAACAAGTTGCATAAAATATAAAGCTGTATGAAAAAAACGTGCTACACATGCAGGTCAGTAATCATCATGGTTCCCTTATTTACACGATTAATCTTTTTTTCTATACTTTAAATGTGTAATTATAGTTGATGACAGTTCAGCTACTTAATAAGTGTTTTAGAGCTCACATCAGACAGCAATGCAAATATACCTGTAGATGTAAATGTTGTTAAAGAGGATAGGTTAAAGTTTGAGATGTTTTACAAAATAAATAAATAAATAATAAATAAAATAAAACAAAAACAGGAAAAATAAAACTACTCTAAATAGTTTGTCAGAAACTAAATTCAAACCAAATGTATGACCATAAAGGCTCAGGAAAATCTGTGACAGTTTTTAGGTAGATTCATGATGTTGTAACACTTGCATTAGATCATGCCATTTATATAATAATAGTTCAGTGTCAGTCACCCTAATAATCAGATAATTTAGTCCAATTGATTAAAAAAAATAGAGCAAGAGAGAGAGAGAGAGAGAGCGAGAGAGATTAAATTAGGTCATTTGCAATTACTCTTCACTTTGTACCACCATTTTTTTGTTTGTTTGTTTTTTTTTTTTTACAATTTAGATCCAACTTGTTTTGAACAATGAGCTTCAGTTTTACATCAGAACTGCTCATATGCAAAATAGACACATTCAATCTGGAAATAAGATACATTTAGCTGAATATGCATAGCAAAGGTAGATAGGAATTTAGTAGAAAAAAACAACAGATCTGCAGGCAGACTAAGGGGGTGAGTGAACAGGTTAACGGTGACGGGGCCTTGAATAGCTGTGACAGGGAGAAAGCAGCGAGAGGCTCCAGCACTGAAGGGGGAAGTGACCCGGAAACGGTGAGTAAATGCAGCTTGCTGGGCCCTTTAGAAAAAAGAAAAATCTCTCCAGAAGCATTGATGCAAGTCTACCTAAATACATGTTTTCTCTTATGTTTCTCAGTCTCTGTGCAGTGATGTATCAGCTACTCATGTGTCTAACAGCAGAGGAAAATAATAATAAATGTGTATTTGTAACCCTGTTTCTTTTAAATTATAATTTGAAGCTTAATTTTTTTTTTTTTTTTCCTCTTGCAACATATTAGTGTATTACTTGAATTCTGTAACTTACGAACATGCCACCTAAAAGGTTAAGCATGTTTTCTTGTCTTGGATTTACTCCTGTGATGTAAAATTCTGCATCTGTTGTGATGAAAACGTATAACAACATTTTTAGGGGTGTAACTATACATCAGTGTATGAGGAAGGGTCATAGGGTCATCAAAGAAACATTTCTCTGCTTTAATTGTTACTTTGTACAATACAGTTACAATTACGGTAATAATTTATTTAACTTAGTTTTTTTTTATTTGTTTTGTTTTTGTTTTTTTTTTAGATAGAGGCTCACTTGAATTAATTTGAACATTTACACACAGTCATTGTATACACTGACTTTTCTCTCAAATACAAGCAACGTGTTTGAACTTTAAACAGGATTGAAATTTAATCAACTTAAAACTTGTCAGCAGTATGTGTTTGGAATAAACTTTAGAAAATGAAAAAAGAGAAAACAATATAGACTTAACCTGTTAATGCATCTATTTTTAATAGTCATACACCAATATGTACATAAGCATCTTTCCAAAGACAAAATAATGCAAAAGAAAAGAGTCAGTCTGAACAAAAGTGCCTCTTTCCTAATGTCATTGCTGCACTTTGTTGCAGTTTTTGTGCCCAATTTTTCACCTAGCATCTGCTGTCCCAATATACTAAGGTGGTTTTGTGTGACAAAGACAAACATTGAAACATTTTTTTTTTCTTCTTTTCGTTTTAATCAAGATTTCTGATTAGCATTTTAAGGATAGAACACAGTGTGCATGGAGTTAATTAGTTTCAGTCAATAAGGCCTTTCATGAAACAGAAATAGTTTTCTTCTGCTTGAACGTATAAATTCAGTTCCAGTTTGCAAGAATTGGGTTTTCATAACAAGAGATGTAGAATTTCACCTCGCAGGAGCAAATCCAAGACAAGAATCTGCAAAGCAAAACATGCTCAACCTTTTAGGTGGCATATTGGTAAGTTGCAGAATTTAAGTGATACCCAAATATGTTACCAGAGAGGGATTTTGTTTAAATGTAGCTTTTAAATAATTTAAAAGAACTAAGGTGACAAACACACAAAAAAAGAGGTTTTGAAAATGAATGATCAGCACGCTATTCAAACTCTGGATTCAAGCCTTTAGTTTACTATATGTTATCTGTTTATTCACTATACCTGGATTCTGTACATGTCATTAACTATGTTTGAATTTCTTCTTAAAATCCACAGTATATACCAATATTTATCGCTTCAGAGCACAAGACCAAATTTTTCTAAACTCTGAAAAAATAAAAGCTGATCATACGTGAAACTAATAAAAACAATGTAACTAATACAGTCAAAGACTATCAACATCTAATCTTGAAAATGTTGCTTAAACCTCAGTAAACACATCAATAGTAACTCCAAATGTTTAAATCTTTTATTGCAAAATTAATTATTGATAACTGTACTCACAGTTTAACAGTCTTATGAAAGGTCAAGTGAAAACCAAAACATTGTTTGACACAAATAATAATAATAATAATAATAATAATAATAATAATAATAATAATAATAATAATAGTAAGGCCTTATATATAAATACAAACATAAATTCACGGACACACAAACACACACACACACACACACACACACACACACACACACACACACACACACACACACACACACACACACAAAGTAATATTGCAGGGTAAGCTGAAGCAGCATTACCCCAAAGGACGTACATTCATTCAGAAGACTTTACTGCACAAAGTAAAACTGCTCAGAGGGTGTTTCATACATGCACAGTTTTCTAGCTTTCTAATCAAGACTCCCTAAGAGCTCATAATAATAATAATAATAATAATAATGCCAAACTCTTTGTGGTAACAAAAAAAACCAAACAAACAAACAAACAAAAAAAAAAAAAAAAAAAAAAAGTGGCACATGCATGTCTGGGACCTGCTGATGACTGAGTTGGTCCGAAAGACGTTAACACTAGCTTGAAATAATAATAATAAAAAATGTAAATAATAAAAGACAAAGTGTAAAAAACCAAAAACTGAGGTGACTGTAAACAGCAAAGTCCTCATAGGAGACCTCATCAGTCCGTATCAAACAGGCCAAAATATTTGCCAGTGTTGGAAAAGTAAATGTAAGGCGCAGCATTTGCAGTTGGGTACACGACAGGGAAAGACATGGGTACTAAACATCCACCCAGCAGGCTGCTGTCTTTGTAAAAGGTTGGTAATTGCACGTTTTTCCCTGCCTCTGAGAAGTGTTCAGCGGCCAGTGGGCTCTCTATGTCCGTGGACAGCTGTCTCTTCAGCTTGTTGCGGCGGTTCTGGAACCAGATTTTCACCTGGGTCTCGGTGAGCTGCAGAGAGTTGGCAAGGCACGCTCTCTCCGAGCTACTCAGATACCGCTTCATGTCAAAAGTGGCTTCTAGTTGAAATATCTGTCTCTTGGAGAAGATGGTGCGCGTCTTCTTCTTGACTATGGCTTTATTATCCGAAGAGGACTGTTGCTGTGGCCGGTGCTGCTCAGAGGTGTCCTTGGCGCTCTGCGCACTTTGCACCCCGGGACAGGAGCCAGTGGTAAGCGGCGGTGTGTTTTCCCCGCGGTGCGCACTATGGACTCTGGGCTTCACTGTGGGTGGGAGCGACAAAATGTGCTTTGAAGTGAATGGTTTACTTTTTTTCTGCGTGCAAACACATGCGAGGAAACTGCACAATTATAAGAGCAGCATAATTAATAAACACAAACAGCGACCTCTAGTCCTGTCGTAAATACTCAGAAGTTGCTTTTTTATAGGCTATATCTGTCTGCATCTTTACGCTCTACCTTGAAGCTAAAACTATGCGTCATTTTCTTTTTTTTTTAAAAACACTCACCAAAAAGTAAATAAGAGGACATAGATGTAGTTACCTGACTCATCGGACCCACTGTCATGCTTCCTCCGGACGTCCCATTCCTCCTTATATCTCGCTTGAAAATCATTTTTACATCCTACGTCTCTCTCTTCAAAATCCGGACCGTCCTGCTGTTTGAGGTTGAGGATGTTGTCAATAGTGAAAGTCAAACATGCGCTCCGACTCGGGGCATCCTCTTTGCTCATATTCCCCGGCATTTCATTCGTTCTTGCAAGATCCCAGAAACAACCGATGCTCCGAGCACCATTGCTCCGCGACTGCGACTAGCGCGCGCGGAGGAGCCTATTCGCCGTAATTCAACGACCCGGAAGACTGCGGTTTAGCAGCTTTTGATTGGTGAGGTTGTGGGGCAGATGAGGGCGGGATGAACTTTTACGTCTGCTGCCATATTGGAGCTTTAAACTCTTCTGTCATTCGGGTTTATGTGCACTTGCTCAGCACCGCGTAATACAAAGCAACTTCCTTTGAACTCAGAGTTTAGACTTGGCCTAATTATGAGGCCTCTTGACATCCAAATTGGGCTCATGTCCAGATGACTTTTTAAAAGCCACATACATATTCCAACAAGGGGTCATGAGAACTTTGTAGCTTGCAAATTGATTCAGTGGGTGTAAAAGCCACAAAAGTCTTCAACACAACCATTACTTAAAAACAAATTTTTATCTAACATTTGTTTATAACCCTGTCCTAACTGGTCATCTTACAAAGCAGGTGGCCAAAGTTGTATGCAAATAAGGACAGAAAACAATACCCAGCATCATTTCTGCATATAGTTTATTCACTGTGGAAACAAAAGTGTACAAAAGTCTGTATTAAAATCCTCTTAAATAAAATGTGTCAGTCTGTATTGCTAATAATTTATCCCTGCTAACAGCAATCAAAATGACATGTCACAAAACCAAAATGTCTTTTTTGTAAGTGAACAGGTTCTACATTTTGTAGATGAGTTCAGTTACACCACGCATAATAATTCAAGTTATGTGAACAGGCAAAAATGACTTCTGACTTCTGGTGAAAAGTTAAGAAAATACCTCCAAACTTGTGCATTGGTAAGGAAAAAGACTTACAGTGCAGTTTGAAAGCAGGTAAAGCACAGTAAATTTACAGTAAGTATAAAATTAAACGTTTGGTCCTGAATTTGTAAATGCTGTCTTCTGTTGCATTGAAACGTACATTATTTTGTCTTACAGCTTCTTTTCTTGCAAACATTTACAATCTTTTGCAGGGCTACAAGAACTCATCTGCATAATTTTTTTTTCAAATATCAATTCACGACCACTGACCCCAATTTAATCCCACATATGTGAGTGGTCCAAACATTTTCTGTGAAAAGAATTCATCACAAAACAGACCTTTATTGGAAACTCTTTGAGTCTGTATAATATGCTCTCTATGAAGCCCTGAGGACAGGATTGCAGGATGTTTGTTGTTTTAAAAAAAATAACACACACCACAATTATCGCTGAGAGTTTAAAAGACTTGCATTTATGTGTTGGGAAAGAAAACTCATGATGAGAAATTGTATTGTTCAAAGGATTAAGTTGCCATGGCCAGCTAGATGAGTCATTCATCATAATCTTAATCTGCAGAACTATCAAAGAAAAAACATCCAAAAGAAGCAGTTAAACACAAGATCACTTATGCCTAACGCTCTGGAAAAAGTCTCAACACTAAAATGAACATTTTGTAGCATCTTTAATTGATTTGAGTCATGTGGGTCTCTTCACCTCCACGCGTCACACTATTCCAGTCATCTGAGGTGTTATGAATGCCAGTGGATGGGTGAAGTGACCAGTCACTGGGTAGTTAACAGCATCTGAGACACCAAGTACTGGTGGTGACACGTGAGGCAGGCTGGTCAACGTTGCAGGAGTAGCACTATTCTCATGATACAGCACAGGAACCCTGACAACCCTGTGGGTGGGGAAGGGAACGAGGGCTGCGCCAGCTTCCATGTCAGATGTGATCTGCCGCTTCCATTTGTTCCTGCGGTTTTGAAACCAGATCTTCACCTGGGTCTCTGTGAGCTGCAGCGAGGCAGCCAGCCTGGCTCGCTCGGAGCTGCTCAGGTAGCGCTTCAGATCAAAGGTGGACTCCAGCTGGAACACCTGACTTCGGCTGAACACGGTACGCGTCTTCTTCTTCCGTACAACTTTAACATCACCTGAGATGAAGAGGAAGATGTAGTCTTACTGAAGGAACTGAAATTTGATCTAATATGTGTGTGGGGGAGGGTTGATGAGTGGAATTTGTATCACTTATATTATCGCCTGTGTATTTTTCATTTATTTCCTATCCTGGTATATAGAAAACAAAATCTGAATTTAGTCTCCCACCCAGAAAGCTTTTAAGAGCCATGTGTTCTATAAGACTTAGAAGGTTGGGACAGGCTTGAATTCAGCCATTTATCATTATAGTTTTCATTGTAACTTCATTAGCTACTGAATCCCTTCTGACCAACAAATGCAAACTTTTATTGAGTACCAACCAAGTTTGATGAAAATGTCATTTATTAATTTGTCAGCAGACACTTTTTTTTGCCATTTTACTGGGAGGTTGTTAGACATGAAAATAACTAGAAAACCACAGTTTAATAACCACAAATCAATTAAAATCAATGTTTTACAATGAATGAGCAAAAATGTTCATTTTTAGAGGCTAAGGAAAGTAGTACACACACAACTTTCATGATGAAGAGCTGAGATTGCGTTTCGTCCTGAGCACTAGTGGCTTCAAGTAACTTTTCTTTGAAATGTCATTTCTACATTTAGCTGATGTCTCCCCATACTTTCACAATCTATTTAATCAATTTAACACCTTTTTAAAACTTGGTTATGAGGTAGCCTACAAAAGAGGTCTTGGTTAAGGTTTGGCATTAAAAAAATTACATGGTTATGGTTTGGTATTTAAAACCTGATGGTTACGGTTAGGAAAACATCATGGTTTGCATTAAAACATAAACTGTAAAAAAAAAAAAAAACACACTAGTTTTTTGGGTTTCTAAAAGTTGAATTCCACCCCCTCTGCTAAACACACAAAATGTGCTTGACCAACCAATCAGATGGCTGTGAAATATGGAAGTCATGCTGAGTAGCATGAATAAATCCAGTTTGTGCTCATAATACAAAAATTTGTTTTGTTAGTTTTTTATGTTTTATGTTTATATTGCTAGATATATACAGACACCCCCTATACCATACGTATATATGTATGTATATATATATATAAACACAAAACGCACAAAACACACGTATGGGAGGCATATATATATATATATATATATATGTATATATATATATATATATATATATATATATATGTATAAAAAATTATATATATATATATATATATATATATATATATGTATATATATATATATATATATATATATAATTTTTTTAATTATTATTTGTTTTTTCAGAACGCATGCGTGGTAACGAATCACTTGCGTGGTAACCACCACTTTCAAGGAATTTGTTGCTTGTGTGTCTTACCCGCGTCACAACTGTATTCTCGAGAGGTGCAGGATACGCGCGCATCTTCTTCACCTTTGTCATCAGTCAAACTGTCATCCCCCTTTTCTTCCGGATCCTCGTTCTCCTCCGACAGTCCCGTCAAAGCTGGGGAATCCCTTTCGCTGCTTGACGCAGGGTCTTCGCGTTCTTGGGAGTTGCGGGTTTTGTGTGGAGTATCTGCAAGAAAAATCCAGTGGAATAAATAAAACCGAGCTTAAAACAGTTTGAAGAACTTTGAGAGTTGTTTGAGATTTTGGGTGGCTGCCAACTGGCCCGTGAAAGACTAAACACTGGAGAGTGGACGTGTTTGCGCACAGAGGGAAGGGACAGTAAAACGTGCCACAAGCCATGTGTCATGCAGTAGAACACCAAAGCGACATGTTTGTTATAAAGTATGAGTCAATGAAGACATTATGTGTAATTTTATCGTTTTATGAACACGCTGTTGTCTAAATTTGATAATTTTCTGTATTACCAAGAACCTATAGCTGAAAAAAGGAAGCTTGCGCCGTGCCAGAAAATAAAAACAAACATTTGTTCCTTCAGGCCATTTCTTGGCCGTAACCTTCATTAACTGGTTGAATTAGGCAAATAAAACTGTCAGATAAGAACTTACTCGTGGAACTGCCGTGCACTGTGTTTGGAAATGTTCCGCTCCACTCCAGCTCCCCATTTACACTCAGTCGTCTTGCTTCCAGCCCCGGACTTATCACCGGGTTGAGAGTGGCAACTTTGAAGCCGGGAGTCTCCACCCGATCCTCAGCTGAACAACCTCCACCTGCAGTCCCCAGCAAATTCTCAATGTAAAAAGACGAAGCTTTCGAGGAAGCACCGAGTTTCGATATCGGTGCTTTATCGTCCAGCATCTTTACAGCTTTTTTCTTTTTTTTTTTTAAATATCTTTCCCGCTTGCTGTTCTTGCACTCTTTCAAAAATATTCCCCAGATGTGGATATTATAAAATCATTCCTGGGAAGCATCTTGCGTCTCCTGCTCCGCGTGAAGCATCCTGACGCACTCCAAGAGGACGGCCTGCTGGAGTAGACCCGAACAGAAAATTCGTCTTTTGGGTTGAGCTGACGGCAGAAAGCCAACAGGAATTACTCCAGGAGCGGAAAAAGCTCGACACTGTGTTGTTTCTGAGCCTCTCTTGTAGACTGTGTGATAGTCTGCCTGAAGGGACCGCAGGGATGCAGGATTTAGGTCAATTAGGGAGCAAACCAAAGCAGAGATACTGTGCTGTCCTCAGGGCTGGAGATGGGAGAAAGCGTCAGGAAGAATGGCACAGTACCGCCTATTGGTTACATTTGTCCATGCACGCTTCATATTTATTTTGCCCCTTGTAAAAATTACATTCTCCGAGCTTTAACACGCTCATCAACCACAGACTGCACGCCAGATATATTATGCACACTAAAGTAGTCTGTTTACGTTCCAGTGTTTCTTGTTTAGTCACAATTTGTTTTTCCTGTAGCAAAAAATAAAGAAAATGTCGCATCTTCCCTCGGTTCAGTTGACAAGACAAGAAAAATAAAGCTGACGAGCAGGAGGACAAGAAAATATATTTTAAAGACAAATATTCAACCACGAGAGTTTTTTTTTTTTTTTTTTTTTTTGGGACGACAGATGCGAGTCGAAGAGAAAACTTTTAAGCTGCAGAAAATCAGGAAAGTTTTTTTCTGTACTACTGTGTTGAATTCTTATTTACACACAATCAGAAGCTAAATTTGTATTTTAAAACTGGTATTTTCTAGACTAGTTGCTTAGTTTAGGGCGCGGTCTGACTTGGCCTTATGGTCTGGTTTTTTTTAGCCACGTTGTTTGCTCCTTGTATACAAAGAAGTTAGTATTTTATCATGATCTGGAGCCAGTGTGGGTTGTTGTTTATATACTTTAACAAAAAAGAAACTTTGTGTGTTTAAATGTGTTTGGTGTGGTGTGTTATTGTCATATTTGGTGAGACGCTGAGGGGATTTTGTTGTTCATGTTCTGCTTTATGTTCTCGTGTTTTCTAAAATATTTGGTGGATTTTTGTGTACTGAGATTTATAGTAAACTATGTTATATGTATCAGGTTAATTTTTGTTACGTTTTTATTTTTATTTATTATTTTTTTCTGAAATGCAGCTATTTAGTGAATATTGTTTGGGGTTACAGTTTTTTTTTTGGTTGTTTTTGCTTTTATTTTCTGGTTTATATTTTGCTTTTGCCAAATGCACTTTTTTTTATTATGTTTCTGTTTAACGTTGTTGGATTTTTTTGTTTTATTGTTCTCATGATATATTTGAAGACATAGAAACTCTGAATTTCTAATTTGTGCCTGACATGGATTATTCACAAATCTGGCAACTTTTTACTCACTTAAAATCCCAGATTCTTAGTTATTCTCGTGTTTCTCTAAATGAAAGATATCTTCATATACTCTTCAATGAAAAATAAAAAGTCAATTCTTGCTGCATGAATATAAGAACCTGTGTCTGGTCTCAAACTCAACTGTGCTAGTTTGTTTCAGAAAATGTTAAACATAAAAATGATCATTTTGTTTGTTTGCCAGCATCTTTTCAAATGACCCACAAAGACCCCAGAAGCAAAAACAATTGTTATATAGCTTGTATGGATGTTATTCCTCTCCTGCAGGTTCAACAAGCCAATGAGTTTTATACTCAGCTTAAAAGCCTCCATCAGCAGCTTCACCACAGACTAGAAACAATGTCTCACTTTCAAACTAATTGATGAGTTTAGACAGAAATTTTGCCAGATGTAAGAAATTTCCCAAACCTGTACACTGTAAATAATCCATTGAGCAAACATCAAGAGAGCCCCTGTTAGCTTCATTGTGGATTGACTGTGTTCCAGGTTAAAACTATTGCTCTAAGTAGAGAATGTTAAGTCATTTCCAAAACTGAACAATGAAGTAAAATTCTACCATGTTTGGAGGTATAATAGGATTGAAACACTATGAAAAGCTTACTTTCATCTGTAAGCAGCCTTGAACAAATGCTCAACAGCTCAGAACATTCCAGGCTGCAGGGTTTTAGCTTCCATGTTGATCAGCCGCTTTGAATCTACCTCTTTCTACAAATTTTTTCAGAGAAAGCACCACGCAACACTTCAGTGGATATTAGCAAAATAGGCACAACGAGAGAAAGTAAACACAGAGGTGGAATTAAATCCTTGCTGACCAAACTCTAGAGAAGGAAGGCGGAGAACAACACACTGTGTCCACTCAAGAAATGCTCACAATTGTTCTCTGTTGTGCTACTATACTGACTTTCTATAAGCCTCTTTGTCGATAATAGCCTATGAACCTAATAGTCTGCAGGCTGCTTAATGTAGCTGTACAGCAGGCGGCCTTTTGCTACAGCTAACATTTATGATTGAGAGTAAAATATAATCTGTAAATTTTAAAAATGAAAAACCAACTCAGTTGAACATGGTTTGTCCACTTTTAGGCCTTCTAAAAATGTAATTGAAATTTTGGATTTGTTTTAAAATGCTATAAAAAAAAAAACATTCTTTTAAAGTATACACACACAAAAATAAAAAATAAACATGGTCTCCAACTTACATTCATAACCTGAATGTGTAACAAATAAAAGTGAGACCACCTTCTGATTTAAATGTGGTTCAGTGTGACTCTGATTGGTGTACAGAGTGTGACATGGTGTTTTTTTTATTAATGAAGTCCTGACTGTTTTAAACCAAAGGAACACGGGAAACATGAGTTTCTGTGAAACAGCTCCAGCTGGGACTTTACACATGCAACAAGGCTAAAAACCTGCTTTTAATGTCTGATGCAGATTATTTTTTTTAATTAAACACATATTCTAATATTTCTTGCATTGTTGGTCTCTTTCTTATGAGGAGTTTGAAATATAGTGTCATATTTATTATTATAGAAAACTTCTACTTTTCCAAAGTTGAGATAAGAGAAACTCTCAACGTTGGAGATTTTCTCTCATGCAAGATTTGTTCTGTTCCGTTTTCTTGTGAGAAGAAAGAAGCTTGACATGGGAAAAAAAAGCTATGGAAAGCCTCCTTTACATGTCTATGAGTAAAATTTCTAATTCAATCCAGAAGAGCTTCCATTTTTCCTCTTTTTTATCAGCTGTGTTGAGATGACTGTATGGCAGAAGACAGTATGCTATATTATTCCAGCTCCTCCACTCATTTAACAGGAGTTTTATCCTCAAAACTCCAGTTTAATGATTAAAAGCAGTCATTTTTCAGCTGAGCCACGTAATATGGCAACTGACTTAATGAATACTTCTTTTCATGCTTTACAAGATGATGATTTTTCTGTGATTTATTTATTTATTTAATGCAAAAGGGCTGCCAGATTAAAGAAAAAGCTAAAACTATTTCTTTCTAACCAGTTGTTCCTTAAAAGTTCTTTATAAATTCATTATTAAAATATATGAAAACTCTTGTAAGACGTTAGCCCTCATTGAAAAAAAAGTGCAGGGCAAAGAAACTTGTGACATCCACGCTGCTGATTACTTTGATTTACTGGGGACAGCTCAGCCATAACAAAACCTTCATGAGTCTAATCCAGATTGGATTCTAATCCTGTATCATTACTGCTGTGTCTTTCTATATGCAAGGCATAAATCACAATATTAATAGTCTGCTCCTCCACATCATTATTTCTATAATGGGCTACTGTGACAAAGCAAGCTGTTCAGGTCAAAGCCATGGCCCAGAATGCAAGAGTGTATAAGGTCAGTAAGGTCCAGACATCTTAGGTTGGGCTTAATAGAGTCAGCCAACCAGAAGGCCTCTTTATGCCACATGGAGCTTTGAGTTATTGAAATAAAAGTCTGGTTTTAGGCTCTCATGTAGTTGCAGCTCTCTTTGCTCTCTGTTATTTTTCATTTTTCTTCTTTGATACACTAAATTTCTTCCCATCAGATGTGATTTTAAACATACTGTTCCCCTGTCAGTCTGTGTCAAATAGGTCAGTGGTGGGCCCCGCATGAAAACAGACCTCCAGGCTCCTGCTGTCACTTAACAGAAATGCTCCTTAATCTGTGTTTTATACCTGCTCAGAAACCTCCAAAAAAAAAAAAAAACCCACTCCAGATTACAACCATTGAAACTGACACATACTTTTCCTGCTTAATCCCTGTTATCCCTCACCTCACTGCACTGACCGATTCACTGGAACAAACCAAAAGGCACTCTGGGAGCTGTTTGTTTTATCTCAGAAGCTTTTGCTTTCTCACACAGAAGCCTGTTAAGAAAAATAACTTTGTTGTTTTTAGTTTTGCCAGTTTGAATTTTATCTGGCAGAGCATGACAACAATGCATGTTCAAGACTCGGCTCAACTAAACTATTAATGCCTGTTTGTTTAACCCTTTGATGGCAAATTAACCCCTGTTAGAGCCAGCTTGTCAGTTCAGTACAAAAGGGGAAAACGTTTGATATTTTAAACACATTGTGGGTTGTTGTCTCAGATCCTCACCCATCAGTCCATGCGTGAGAAAGAAATGCTGAAAAATACATATTATACATCATTTTAATGCTTAAAGAGTTTTTAAAAATAACTTTTATGTGCTTTATCTTTGTGTGTGTGTGTGTGTTTGTGTTTTCCCCCACAATAAAATACATTCACAAACTAAGAATGTGATCTTTAGTCACGTTTGAAGAGTGCAGTCACCAGCAGGTAGTATAATTCATACAGGATAGTTGTTTATCCCTCTGTGTTAATGAAGGAGCACTTATGAAGTACAATAACAACATAACATTTATGGGCTGTCAGATCAATAAGAAGATTTTAGCTTGTCTGATGTCTGTCTGTGCCAGGAATTAAAATGCTGATACAGCAGCTAAATAACAATTTAAGGAAAGACTTTTTTTTTTTTTTACAAAAGTTAAAATTTTAAGAGTTTCAAACCTCTCAAAATAGACGGGCCCTATATAGAGCTTTTCTTTATCCTTTTTTTTCTTTTCTTTTTCAAAATAGTTCCCTGAATGCATTCATTCTGACCGCAGACCTCCACGTTCAGACTTTACAGTCAAACTTAAATAAATCTGTTAGTTGTGAAAAGCACAAACAAGGACATGGAGCTGAAGACCCTCAAACAGAGGAATCGCGTGAGAAAAGAGCCAAAGCACTCTGGAGGTGGACTGCCCGGCAGAGTGCACCGCTCCCCCCTGAGGTCAAAGCACTTCTGTCATATTAGCTTGCACACAGGGTCCATATTTTTCAATAAATCATGCCTCTGAAGGATAGCTGGGAGTACACAGGCTATAAGAGCTTTCTTTCTTTCTTTCTTTCTTTCTTTCTTTCTTTCTTTCTTTCTTATTTAGATTGGATTATAACTATCTTAATAGACAAACTGGGAAACTCTTATACGCGTAAACAAACATTGGTTTGGTGGATGAAATAATAGGTTTTATCATTTGAAATTTTAAATGAGAGAGTTGAACACCCACTTCTTCTTTTTTCATTTAAACCAGGGTTCACTTGCGGATCTGTTTTGTCTCCGTGCCCTCTGACAACCATCTGATTAAACATGCACGCAGAGCGGCAGGCCAAGAGAAACCAGAGGCGACATGAAAGATGAAGGCGTCCAAAATGCGCGTCTGTCTGTGGGACAGATATCCTCAGAAAGTTTTATTTTCCCTCGTCTTGTCACGCAATTGCCGTCACTTAACTAACTGCGGCGGCCCTGCTGGGAATCTAACCTGCAACCTCAACGCAGAGCACCGCACCCGGTGACATTCAGGAGTTTCTTTTCTCTTCTTTTATTTTTAAACCACTTCACGTTTTGGTCAATAAGTGTCCTCTTGTTGAATCATGACACGCCGAAAGAAACACCAGCATCAAAGACACGTTTTCTAATTGGGTAACAAAAAAACTTGCTGTGCACGCGCACTAATATGTTGAGCTTTAACAAACCTATTCACGTTTTTAGGGAACAGTAGATAATTTAAACATGTGACCGTGATTTTATTTTATTTTATTAAGTTTTCCCAAATCAGTGCTCCGAGGAATACACACCCATCTGTCGGTCTTCCAAAAGATTATCTTATTGAGGCATTTTCATTTAATTCATAAAGTTATTGTTGTGTAAAATAACTTGGAGAATAGTTTTAAAGGCGAATGGTCCCCCCTCTTTTTTTTTTTTTTAGCTTTTCTTTTGCGTCCATTCATGTTCTAAATCAAGCTTTATGGTGAAATGAGCAGAAGTCAGTCTGATCTGCCTCTGATTAGTTTGCATAGATAACCAGACATTATTCTTAAAATCCTGTATTAAAAATAGATAAACTTCTTACTACTGAAGAAAGAATGACTTTTATTAACAACATAACAAAATTGCGCATTTTTCTAATTGAACAGTGGAGGCAAGTTGTTGATGTTGAAGAATAACACAGCAAACAAAAAAAAAAAATCTAATTAAAACTATTAATTATGTTTATTTCACTTTATGCCACATGACATATTTTTTCACTTTCTTTCTACTTCCTTAATATTAATGGGTAATAAAGTTAATTTATATTACACATGCAAAAAGACTAAAAATCTGTTTTTAAGGTCTAAGACTGTTTTTTATTAAAAACCTATAAATAATGTTTGTTGCATTGTGGGTATCTTGGTTCATAGTTTTTAAGTCATAGTAACAGTAGTAGTAATTACTTTTAAAGTTGTAACACATTTTTTTAAATGAGCTAAGACAAAAACTTCAAGACTTAAAACAACACACACAAAAAAACTAATTTGAAATAGTAGTTTTTGGTTACACGAATCAGTTTTTACAGATTATAAAAACCGTTATCACTCGTCTGCTGTAAGTAAATTATGATGTCTAGTCACACACGCAGTGAGTAGTTTATCATTCTTAACATTTGAGTTGAGTTTTTGTGTGAAAGCTCAGCCTTTTTGACAGGTGGGATAATTATTTTACATTATGGTATTGTGTACATTTTTCTGAGCCTATATGCAGACCATTATTTCCCCTTCAGGTTGTAACGTTCAGCTGAACAAAGCTGCTGTCAGCATGTGCTCCAAGTAAGAGAACAGAAATCAATGAAGTCAACACATACCTTTATTTGAAAGTGCTAGCGTGTGTGAGAATAATTTTGACTCTATGACATAAAAAAGAGACTAATTTGAGGCTGTTTCTTACGGAGTATAAGTGAGGGAGGCCGCTGAAATGCCTGGAGCTTTTTTCCAGGGCTGGAAACAACTTTAAACATATTTTAAGTTTTGTATGCTGGGAAAAAAGAAAAAAAAATATGCAGTCATCTGTTAGCTGTCAATCACTAATGTTATCTGGTTTGTATCACTCGATGTATTGAAGAGAAACAGAACATCCTGGCTGAAGAAATGATAGCAGGCAGGATCAGCTTTGATTGGTTTAAAAGTTCAGTTTGACTTCATTTGCGCCTTTTACATGATATAATGAAAAACAACGAGGAAAAAAAATATTGTGGACATCAATGCGAAGAAAAACAAGCAATACGATACACATTATGTCATTATCAAACTCCCAAAAAAGATTTCCTGCTTTCTCTTAATACAGTAATTTCATTACCCCTATCTGCCAGCTGAGGGCAGCAAAGTACACTTTTCAGTCAGTAAATATCCCCAGACTTACATTTAGCTTGGGAAAAGCTCTCGCTCCTTTTAATACAGAACAATACAAGATAATTAGATGTGGTTTATTGTTTTATTTTCTTGTTTTTATTTTAGGGTGTCCATAAAAACAATTAAATGTAAGTCCAGTCTTCCTCCTCAAAGAAACAACATGTATAATTGTCAGTTTTCCTGTATAGTTTCATATTTTTGTTTAGCATTTATTTAATTTACATTATATGGCAATGATGCTAAACAGCAAGATAACTGCGGGTATATTAATGAGAATCAATAGTACAAAACACAATAGATTTGATATGTGTAACAGCCTGTAGTCACTAGATGGCAGTGTTACATCATCACTGGGTCACGACTCCATTCAGCAACTGTTGCTTCTGTTAGATGTAGAGATTTTGTTTTTCTTCTTTAAAAAAGTAGGAGTATTATACAGGACATATTGGAGCGTGTCACTGACTTCACCAAGATTGATTGCGATGCCAAAAAAAAAGAGAGTAAAAGACTATTGTAATTACAGTACTAATACTGATTCTTCTGCTCCTTTCATTGGCTCAAAATAAGTTTTAACACTGATTTTAAGCTCTTACTGGCACTTTGAGGCCTTTCATCTTCTTAACTATGATAATTTAGAACCATATGAAGCTGTACATAGACTGAGATAATTACCCAGAGGACTTTAATTTGTTTCAGAGCCATAGTTTATGACCAGAGGTAACAAAGCATTGAGCCTAAAACCTTGAAAAATGATGGCACTCATCCTTATTCTGATTGTATTGGCTCTTTTAGATTATTAAAAGTAGCACTCAAAATAAGGACATTTGTTTGTTATTTTTTTGTTGTAACTATGTCTCCTGGTAATAAATCTTATTTACATTTGAAGAGTCTGTTTTTTTTCTTTTTATATGGTGTCACATATGTAAGAAAAATGAATTTGTGGGATGAGCAGTAAAGTTGAGTATGTGGGTTGAGCCCATGAAAAACATACAATTCTCTGCCATTCTCTGCCTGCCATTACTTCTCTTTAGCGTTAGGCCTGTTTGTGCTGTTAGCAACAACATATGCAACCTGACCATGTGGAGGACCTTAATGTTCAGCAATTTATTTCCAGATTCTGCCCATAGCAGATGGGATCGTAGGGTCAAACTGTGAAGAAGACAAATAGGGTGCAGACAGGGTAATGGTGCGATGGTGTGGAGCAGGATCTCTTCAACAGAAAAACAAGTCTGGTCATCAATAGAGGCAATTTAAATGCAGAAAGATATTAAGATGAGATTCTGCAACCAGTGGAAATCCCATATCTCCACAGTCTGGGACCAAACTTTATCCTCCAAGCTGACGATGCTCACTCCACAGAGTGGGGTTTATGAATTTGAGCTGTTTTGTGCCAGAGTAATCAGCACAAACACTTGGCTGACTTCATGGGTGCAACAGATGCATTTTCCTAAAAAATGTGGCACCATTTTAAAAGAGAGTAAAAAAACAGCTTTCCAACAGTATAAGATTTTTAGCCAAGATGCATTGTTACAACAAAGAAATGTTCCACCAAAAGCTAATTTCCTCACACATCCTCCACATCCTCAGCAATGTCATTACACCAACGGAAAAATGACAATAAATAATAAATTTAAAAAAATAAATAAAAAGGGACTGGAGTCTGCATCTGCATTTAGGACAAGCAGTGTTTTTCACGAATGCTGCTGAATACCAACGGCTACTGTTGTTGTTAAGATCCTGGCAGCTGAGTCTCCTAACAACAGATTGTTTAATTTTTGCAGCATGTCATATAGAAGATAAATCAGGTGGAAAACTCCCACCTGATTCACCAAACTAAAGATGTTGAGTTTAAAAATATACTTGGACCTAAAACACACATGGAGTGACATTTTTCAATGCTTCTGTTGGAACAACAAATTTAAATAAAGTTGCAGTGAAATCAGCCAGTCAATGAGGAGGTAATTAATAGAGCATTTAGCAGAATAAAAATGGACGACTTCATCCATTACAAAGATTATGTGAGCTGCCGCAGAGCAAAATTACACTTCAGCATTTCACCTGTCTGTCTGCAGATAATGTTGTTCTACCCTCATTAGGTCAGAGGAGAGACATTTAAATGTACATCTACATCTTCAAATGGTAAATATTATGATATGAACTTTCTCTTGATATGATAGCGCTGGGTGAACATTCAACCTCCTTCATTTCAGAGTCGTCAAAGGGTCCCAAAGATTTGAAGGATTTTGTACCGAAGACATCTAAATCAGCGCATACTGATGAACCTACCCCTCATATAACATGAAAACCTATCCTATGGCTTTCTTTGTTTATTTATTTGTTTATTAAAATTTAAGTGAATATGTCAGACAATATATCACTCTAAGTTTTGTGAGCCTAAGATCAGAAACAATTTTTTCCACTAGAGTAATCCGTCCTTTGAGTTCAGAGTTGTCAATGATCCTTTGAGTGTTATAGTTTACCAGCAGCACAGTGGCAGGATCAAGTGTACAACATCTAAAGCCATGGGCAGTCACAGAGAAGACAAACAGCCGTTTGAAAAGTGAGTATCTGCATTTTACTCAGTGGAATTAACATGGTGCCTGGGTTGGAATGAAGATGAACATGAGTCAGTAACAACTGTGCAAGGCTTGATTGAGATGGGACGAGTTCATGTCTGGGGCTAAGGCTTTGATTTTTCTAACCACCATTACAGTTTGTACACTGGCAGCACTTGAGTACATTTTAGTTCTGAATCGACTTGTGTATTGTCCAGTTTCTTTCTTTCATTCTTTCGTTCTTTCTTTCTTCCCATTTATGATCAGTGGTGGAGCTGGAGTTTTATACATGGGGTGGCCAGAGGGTGGGCAAGACTTGATCAGAGAGGCCATATACTAAGAAAGGGAATTACTGTGTTCCTCACTCTAACACACAAACACACACTCACTTACACTGCTGTGATAACTGTGGTCACATTAGAGACATGACAAATTAAATCATTACATTAATAATCTGGATTAAAAAGTGGATATATTTGCAACAAGTTAAAAAAGGTAAGTTGGTTGTTTTGGGGCACAGAATGTGGCACTTGATGTTGTAGTCGGGAGGATCAGTGGCTTCTCTTTCTGGCAGTTCTGGCTTACTGTCTGGTGGTGGCAGTGATAGACCGAATCCTTGTGTCTGACCACAATGTTGGGAGCTGTCTGGCTGCTGACACTGGGGATGGGGTCTATTTTGTCTTTACTCTTTACAAAAATATCCTAAATATCTTCTGTTGTGTTCATTCCAATATCTTCCTATACAAGATAAAGCTTGTTATAGGCTATATTTTTCCACATTTTAATGATGTAGCTTACTTTAAAGTCAACTACCAAGCTACTGTTTCTTGGATCTTCTAATCAACACTAAATAACTAGGATACTGTGAGCATTCTTTATAATTAATTTTCAGTTCTAATGTGAAAATCTAGATGAACTAAATTGATGTGCACTCCCTTCAAAGAAAACTAAATGACATGGTTAACTCACATTATTCCAAAACTAATCTAGTGCAACCATTTAACTAGATGAACACTAACTTCAGGCTAACATTAGTAATCATAACATTATTAGTTGTGCTTCCACAGGGACGAAATCTGTTCTAGCAATATATAGGCAAATGTCAACGTTTTTAAGGGATGACTAATTAGAAAACTACTTTAAAATTCACTTCAAACTGGGGTAGTGCACTAGTGATCAATGCAGTTCTGGAAAGTTTTTTTGTCCTCCTCCTACAGTAACCTGTCAATCACCTGAGGTGGCACCTGGGGTGTCCAATTAAATTTCAGAGGTGGCCAGTGCCCCCATAAGCACCCCTCTAGCTCCACCCCTGCTCATGATTCCTTAATTTTTAAACTGCACTCTTACCAGATTAGGAGTCCAAAGTTGTAGCTTGGGTTAAAATTAATGCACACAGATAGACTTGCATGTTTTTGCTGTAGACAATTACTCAAACCTACATGTTTACGAACCCTCATTTCCACTAGGTGCTTTACGGCTGCCACGGTTTTGTTCCGACCTCCGTGGCGCGGCAGTCTACCGGGAGCGTGTCAGGTGTGGATCGCCTGCGAGTGCGGTCCACCTAGTAGGATTGCGAGATCATGAAATCACAGGAAGATTGGCGAATCTAAACGTCTCGTCGTCTATGGTGACAAAAAAAAAAAAAAAAAAAAAAAAAACACTAAGACCCCCTGAACGGTTAAACGCGTTTACATGGTTCAGCAGCGCAAATATGCGCGGGGCTTTTATTTTGAAAAATACCAGAAGCTTTTAAACTGCTCCAGTGTCTGATTTCCTGTTTGCCCCTATCTGAAATGCGGAAATTGTACATTCTGGGTACGTGGAGCGTCAAAAATTGACTCGGCGCGTCGCGTCATTGCGCTTTTCGGACGCTTCTGATAGACGCTGCGATGCACTCGATGGAAACCAAACCAGTGACTAAAACGGCCGTGAATAGCAGCAGAGGCCGTGGCACAGCCATAACTTGGCGCACACGCACCCGGTGGAAAGGAGGGACATTACAGCATTCATATATCACCAAGTCATACGTCACATTCCCCAATAGACAACAGCAGGGATAAATTATAATCTCACAATTTACAAACCAGGATTGTGACACCAGGCTTTGACAAGTGGACTAATGTAGCTATTACATGCTATCTGTGAAACTGGGTTGTGTAGTAGGTTGCTTGAAAGATAAAAAAAACAAAAAACTGCTAGTTTTTTTTTTTACTTAAAACTTGAAAAAGGACATATTTTCATATCAGTTTATTTCCCCACTTATTGCATAAAAGCTTACATGTTTGTTACTCATTTCCTTGATCAACCAGCACAACCATACCATACCTCTTGTTTGTGAATTATTTGCAGCATAAAAATGAATTTGTTTCAACTGATCAGTGCTGTTTCTGTTTCATACACTTCCAACATTCAGAAAACAGCAGCACATTGACTTACCACCTTATCAGCTTCCAATGCAGGACTGCAAATCACAGCTTGACTTTGCTCTGTCTCCTGGCTTTTCCCAGCAAAACACAGTGTTGTTATAACAAATGTGTATATGCCACACCACCATCTCAGACTCCACCTGGCACTCACAGGGCAGAGATGCAGCAGGTGGCTAGCATACCTGCTGCAGGTCTAAAACTTATTACAGCTTCTCTCTAATCTGTTTTCACTCTGTTGTAGCACCTGAGACACTAGTGTGTGGTGATCTGGAGGGCTGTGGAGGTGAAATCCTCCCTGTCTGCTCTAATGTGATGTGCATAATCATCATTGTTAGAAGAAGCTTTTGTTCACAAACTCCTTGCATTTCCTGTTTTTACTTAAGTTGGAAAATTTCCTACTAAAGATAAACCATTGAAGAAGGCAAAGCAGGTTATTTGTAAAGCATATTTTATGTACAAGACTACGGAAGTGTGGAGCTGTCACCCAAATAAAAAAAAAAATCCGACCTTATCACGTTATAAAGTGATATGTTTATTGTAAAAACGTAAAACGTAAAAACGTAAAACAAATATATATATATATACAAAAAGCCTGAAATGCATATTAATAACCTTTAATAAGGGCCTAAAATGGCGTTTATACAATGCTATTTATACGACCTGCCACGAAATAGTTTTCTAACCAGAGATCAGTGCTGGCATGCTGCTTTTAACATCACATCACACATCCAAGAGGTTGTCTTGCTGATAAACAGCACTTTGTAGGTCGTGCTTAAAGGATTCATTTGTCTTGCCCTCTCTGTCTGCTCAGTTTCAGTCTTCAGAGTAATTATGCTGCTGCAGAACACTGAATGCTGGATTACCTCAGGGGTTTTCACTCTCACTCTCATGCATACATCAACAAAATAGCCATATTTTCCATATGACCTCTCACCTTTAAGAATTTGTCGTGTTGTTGATAAAAGACATTGAGCAAATTGTTATTGGTGCTGTAGTTTAAATTTTATTTAACTGGACTTTTAAAAGAGGACAATTGCATATATAATCACAACAAAATAATTTATCATTTCCTTTCTCACTTAAAAAGCCTAAAGGAAAATAAATTAAAGGCTTATATTCAATATGATTTGTCAAGTCTTGAAGCACATTCATCACAAGAATATTAGAACAGGCTAATTTTAATTACTCTTCATTCCCTATCCCTCACGGATGCCCACATCTCAACCCTGTGGGCCAGAACAGGACACAAATGAGGTTTCAGACATCAAAAGTACACAGATGTCACAAACAGGGAAATTTGGATATTCATTTAGTGATTCTTCACTGTGAGGAGGTGGGGCCCACAGGACAAGTACATATGAACGCACAAAGCTGCAGGATCTCCTTGAAATTCAAGACTAAGAGATACAGATGTTTTACCAATGTGCAGTAAACTGCACACCTGATGCAGCAAGGATTCTGGAAGAGTCACAGTCAACCACAAGCTTAAAAAAATTGCATTCAGAAGAATTAAATGTTTTCCTTTAATTACTTCATTTATTTATTTATTATTCTTCAGACATTTTTTCTACCTTTTTCTATATATTTCCATAGAAATTAGAAAATTTTGAAGATGTGATTTGGATTTCTTTTTATTCTGCAACTTAAATATATAAAAGACACCATCCATCCATCCGTTATCTGTACTGCTTCACCCATTAAGGGTCATGGGGAAGCTGGAGAGGCAGGGTGCACCCTGGGCAGGTCACCAGTCCATCGCAGTCAATACATTTATACACAATATTCAAAATATAGTCCAACAGTAAAGGGACTAAGGTGGAATTTAATCCTCCTTGATGGACATTTTATCTAATAAACAATGCAATACAAGCAGAACCATTATTAATAACAATTAATTTAAAATTCCTTTTTAATAAAATTAATTTAACATAGGTGAGAGATGTGCATAAAGAACTTCCTCATCATCCTTATTTGCACTCTTCGTTCAGAGAGCTCCTTCAGTGGAGAGGCTTCATATACCTTTGAACTTTTGAGACCTCTAAAGCCCAATATTTGACCTTCCAGGTCTCAGGTGAGCTGTTAAAGTACATGTAATTAATCTGCATACTTCAACCATGGTTACAATAATGTGTTAGAAAAAGCAAGGTTATACAGTTAAGAAAATTTTACATAGTAGAACTTGACTGAATTTTTTTATTCATGCCTCTCAGTTCTTGTCCCACATCTTCCTGTAAATGCTGCCCAACTGAGGAAAAACAGGTTCAGGAAACGTTACTGTCACAACTGACTCCTGTTGATTGTGACACTTCTACATTTTGCACAAATGGATTCCTTTCCGGTGAGACTGGGCTGTCTAAATAAGGAACATTAATGACGAAATGCCATCAATAGAACAGACTAATAAAGCTGTTGTTACAGATTTCATGCCCATGAAGGGCTTATGCTGACTCCAGATACGTATGACTAAAGTGTTTGTGCTTTGAGTGAGAAGTAAAGTACTTCTCTAAACAACAACGTCTTCTAATTGTAAATAATTAATCTATAGATGTGGTTTAGAAAAAGAGTAATTTTGAAGTACATCAGCTCAGCTTTCAGCTTCAGCCCACAATAATGTGAAGTGATAATTAGTTCATTTCCCCAATGGTCTTGCATATAATAAACATCCTCATATTTGATGTGGGTGGACCGGTTGTTTTAGTTGCAATAAGTGTAATATTAGATGAGAACTGGAAGATAAAGTGCTGGATAATACATGAGGTACAATATTAACTTAATATCCCAGACTCGCTTTAGGCTGAGTGCCCATTAAGGCAAAAATTGGTGAGTTGGCAAACTGCTTCAGCAATCATTGCTCTGTATCCCCATCAGATTTCCAACCTCTTCCATCTTCTGAGCTCATTTACAGTTTATATTAGAGATGTTCCAATACCATTTTGTAAATGGTAAATGGACTTGTACTTATATAGTGCTTTTCCAGTCAGTTTGACCACTCAAAGCGCTTTACACTACTTATCACATTTAACTATTCACACACACAATTACATCCCGATAGGCACATTGGGAGGCAACGTGGGGTTAAGTGTCTTGCCCAAGGACACTTCGGCATGTAGTCAGTGGAAGCCTGGAATCGATCCGCCTACCTTCCGGTCGAAAGACGACGGCTCTTCCTCCTGAGCTACAGCCGCCACAATTGTCTGTCTGATACCGATTCCAATACTTGGGGTTTAGGTATCTGCTGCTACTGAGTACAATCCAATACCTGTTATTTTATTAAATTTATATTACATTATAAAACATGTTTTATAAAACTATATAAACTAGATGTGTGTGCCTGTGTGTAATTCAAAACATATGAATTACACATTTATATAATTCATGTTTTATTAACACATGAAAACAATGATTGCCACAGAACTCTTTAAATTCTGGAGTAAATGATCAAAGAATTTCTATTAAAAACAATCTTGAAATTAGACTTGTAGTAAATGTTTCCCATAAAAGGGGCTGCTCATCTAAGATAATAAATTCTAAAATGTTGTCTGTTATTGCTGAGGCTTCATGGCTTTCCTTTGCAAATTCCTTGCTTTTTTTTTTTTTTGTTGTTGTTTTGTTTTCATTTGGTATGTGATGCATTCAAATAAACGTGGCCAAAACAGCCCCGGTCAGAGGACCCAAGCAGAAATGCAGCTGAAAGACCTTAGCCAATGAGTCCCAAGACAATCCAACCACCGCTGTCCCATCCAATGCCCAACAGGTCATGACAAACCCAGGCCAACATTGGGACATGAAGCCATCAACAACAAACTTAAGACGATACGATATAATTGCCATTCTAATGATAAGAAGAATATTAATATTATAATCATTAATAATCTTGCTAATTTATTTTTATTCATTGTCTGTGTTATTTACATAATATTTTTGCATTATTACACAATACTTATCCCTCCCTCCCCCGTGGTGTGAAGGCGTGCAGGTGTATTGTACGTATGTTACTTGGAGTTGCTCTCAAAGAAGACCAGTGGTTTCATGACTGTAAGTAATTAATGAAGGATGACCAAGATGGATGTGTGTCATATGAGTTGTTTTGTACTGAAATGGACAAATTTTCCATAGCACTAAAATCTAAAAGTAAGTTTTTCAAAGTTATTATTTTAACATTTGTCTTGTTTTCTAGTTAATTAAAATGTTTTTTTGTGACAGTAACAACAGTTAAATGTTACTGTTGGTTTTGTCTAAATTTATTGCAGATATGTCACCTAAAATACAAAGAGATCCAGATATTGGGATGTAACAGCCCATAAAAATCATGGTCTGTGTGCTTTTGGTTTAGTTTTACTCCTTATAGGTTCATTGTCTTGTCTGGTTTCCTTTTGTAGGGCATTCCCCTTTTGTTTTGTGTTTCACTTCCTGTTCATTATCTCACCCAGTTTAATTGCAAACTTACTTTACCTGTTCCCAATTAGTTCATCTGTGTATTTATACCCCTTGGTTTCAGTTTTCCTTTGTCACATCACCCATTCTGCTTTCCTATGGTTTTTCCCTGTCATGTGGTTCCTGTTATTCTGGATTTTGGATTAAGTAATTTCTTCCTGCATTAAGTCTGCCTCTCAATCCTGCATTTCCATCCTCATTTCCACCAAACTGTGACAATAAAAGTGCATAGTGATTTAGTGACAGCATCCCAGCAATGTTTAATTGGGGTGCAATGCCAGATGACGTGAAGATAGGTGTATGAACTACTTTGTCTATGAGTGTGATGGCCCCTAGGTTTAGCCTGAGCATTTTTTTTGTCTTTGCTTATAGGTGTGCCAAATGGGTGGCTCCTTTTCACCAGATGCACATGTTCTTGGTGCATCCCTCTTTCTACAGCAGACTGGTTTGTTCACCACTGACTTGCAACCACATTACACCACTAACCGTCCACTCTAACACGCTGCACAAGCTTATCGTAATTACATTTTAAAAGAAAATATATTTTTGCATCCTCTGGTAAGTCCTTTCTTCATTTTGTCAGGGACTTTCACCCAGATCGTGAGTGAACAAGTCTCCGCAATTAACTCCAGCTTCTGTCAAGTAAAGTGAAATTTGTCAAGTCTTTTATACTGAATTAGCTTTGTGTTGGCATTTTTTGTCATGAAGAAAGTGTCACAGATTTGTGTTCAGAAAATGGCACGGGAAGTTATGGATAAATCAAGAGACAAGACAAAAGTCAGCATCAAACTAATTTTTACTGGCTGGAGGGAGTTCAGAGAAGAGACAGGATGCAAGATTGTAAGGTACATAATGATACCAAAGCTCAGCAGTGCTGCTTTCAGAATTAGTCCAAATTTCCATGATGTAATTGTCTGTTTGCAGCTTTCACAAAGTAGAATGATGATAAGACTTATTGGCAGCTGCACTGATGCACATCTTCATTTAAAGCCTGGAGCTTACATACATCGGCTATCACGGCATGCGTAAGTGTGCCTCAAAGTGCTGTATTTTTATCTAATGATGCATCACTGTATCATGCTTGGAGGCTTTGTTTAAAACAGATAATCTATGAGATAATGAATCCCACAGTGGGCTGTTAATTTGTAGTGATTTGTTGTTGCTGCTAGGCTAAGGGTCCAATTCTCTTAATGACAACTCTAGTTTAATAGTTCACAGCACAACACACTTGCCTGTTTTATTTTTCCTCTTAAAGCATCCACTGTCCATTTGTTCTCCTTTGTACAGTAAAAGTGCTTTATTAGGCTCATAAAACTGTCATGTTATGAAAGAATAATGTGAGTGTGATCTTGTTTCCCATACCTTCCAGCACCCTGAACGAGTAATTTGTCACTTCATTTACAGTGAGCCCTGGGGATGAGTTCCAGACTATAATTAAAATTGTTTCATAAAATGAAAAACTATGTCAAATTGGTTTCTTTGATATGTAAAAGTAAAATGTAAGAACTGAATTCATGTTCCATCTGATTTTCAGCATGTCCTTAATGCACAAGAAGTGCTTTGTTTGTCTTCAGTCTTCTCCTGAGGCTGGATGAGCTTTACTGACACAAACAAAACAATAAAAGTGACATAATGGGTGTTTAAGGATCTGCTTGTTCTTCTGTATCTCAATGAAACCTGTAGAGCTCAATAAAAACAATATAATCAAAAAGCACAGCAGCCTAAATGTTGAGGAAATAATTTTAAGGCAGCTGGAGTCTTTGCAAATAAATGATATGGCTCAACAAAAAGCCTAAATGGAGCACTTATGCAAAGGTGAACTATTGATGATATT
Source organism: Melanotaenia boesemani (assembly GCF_017639745.1). NCBI lineage: Eukaryota > Metazoa > Chordata > Actinopteri > Atheriniformes > Melanotaeniidae > Melanotaenia > Melanotaenia boesemani. The sequence continues at coordinate 20,377,066 of NC_055686.1, read as the reverse complement.
ATTACATTTTTCCAATATATTTTTGCTTTGCATCACTTGTCTCCTTATGTCTTATAGTTTATGTGGTGACTTTACTGGATGGTAGAGATCTATGTAATTAAATGTTAATCATTTGGTCAACATTTAATTAATTGATACAATTTTTATTTTGTTTTTTCATACTTCTGTTATTGGTAAATCTGAAACTGAATGAAAGAAAATTAAAAAGAATGTCTGAATATTGTGGTCACAGGAGTTAAACACTTTAAATTGAGAACTGAACAAGTTTATTAATTTAAAAAGGCTCAGACATGTTATTTAGGCAGAATTCTTCCCAAATGGAGAGATGCTTTGTCTACAAAGCTCTGGTCAATCTGGCTTATGTTTATTGAGGTATCTGTCAGATATATTATAAACAGAGAAGAAATTATTATTAATTTTTATCAAAAGTGTATTTGAGGTTGTAGGATTGACCTTAATCTCCAGAGCAGGACAGAGAAAACATTAATGTGTATTGTGACAGTTTACATTAATAAGTCAAAGAAAAAAATTCCTGAGCAAATTTGTTTCCAGGGGTAAATACATATATTTGGATGAGTCTTTTTTTATTTTCTGACGTCATATTACATCAAATTAGGATAGCTGTTCCACTGCAGCCTCATGATAGCCTCCGAATATTTTCTTCCTGCTGTGGTCTGATGCTTTGCAGAAAATTGAAGCCAGTCATGTGTGGCAGCTTCATATCCACAAGACTCTGAGGCCTTTCATCTTCCACAAAATTGGCCAAGTTTAATGATGACGCATGCAACCTGGACATTTCAGGTGCATTATGAAGCCGACTAGTCAGGCCAATCAAAATCGAATAACCATGATATCACCATGTCAATAATAACAGTAAAAATACTTCATTTCCAAAGGGAAATTGTAAAGGGTGTGAGAAGTTATTTAAACAATGTGTGTTCCACAAATGAATGGTTTTTATTTTGTTTGTTTTATTTTTTTAAATTTTGTGAGCTATATGTACGGAAGCTGAGAGCATATCCCAGTACAGAGTTGTTCTGAACTGGGATGCCTCAGTAGAGTCAAGCCAGCAACAGATGCAAGCTGACGTTACATCGAGGAACATTCATCACTGATCAATGCATCAGATTTTACTTCTGTTAAGTCTGATAAAAGCTGAAATTGTGAAGCTGTCTTGGTGCTCATTTTGATCAATAAAATCAGGTTTAACACAGTAACACCTTAATCATCATGTTATCTTAAGAAACAGAAGTTTGTTTTCTGGAGATAATGAGATAAATTATTTAGTTTTCAAGAGATAACGTGAAAATTAACTGTTGAGATGGTGATTAAAAAAAAAAAAAAAAGTCAAGGCCAGCTGCTCTCGGCTTACGTACTAGTGTCTTTTTATTGTACAGTAGTTAGAAGAGAAAGCGGGTTAGCGAGATGACAGGCTTGAACCTGGGCTGGCCGTGTTTATGGGGGTGGCTGCTTTTCTAAGTGAACTAAAGACAAGTTCGAATGTCCACCCTACTCCCTAACCCCTCGTTCACTACATAGGGTTGCACTATATATCACACTAGTGCACTCATTCTCTTGGCGATTCGGACACGAAGCTGCCTATTTTTTCCTCGTCGCAGACCACGTGACTACCAGCTGTCACCATGGCAACCACAAAGCGTGTCAAGATGTCATTTTAAATCCAATCCAAAGTTTTCTATTTCAGCACATTAACACCACTCAAATATTGAATATCATTAATAAAATACTTACATTTATAGTTCATTTCGCGCCGCTTGATTTTTTCGCCTCCTTGCTCCATGTTGAGCTTCTGCCCCCAATGCATTGTGGTCTATATTGACCCGTCTAGTGACCATCAATACTCACTATTTTTCAAGATGCATTTTGGGTAATTTTGAGTGCACTACTTTTTTCTCTCTGGACATTCGGACACCCCTACAAAATACCGTGACCCATACATAGGGCACTATGCAGGGAGTAGGGTGGACATTCTGACACAGCCAAGGTGATTACTCCTGGGCTAAAGCGGAGGCTAGCATTGGGGTGATGCTTCTTTCACTTCAGCAGTGATAGTCAGCAGTGATAAAGCGGACACAAGACTCTGCTGTAACTAGAAGAGCTGTGTGGTGTTTATTGCTAAAGCTTGTAGCAAAAACATTCAGCGCTAAACAGATTGTTTCTCACAGCTGACTTTCTTTGCTCCTACCACCACCCTGACTCAGACTTTCGCTGTGTGGGAGACAGGGCTGGAGTGGAACCAATTTTCATCCTGAGACTTTTATATTTAAGACGAACCCACCTCTTTTTGATGTGGAGTAAATGGGATAAATGAAACATGTGTTTACTACTTACAATCCTGTAGTTTTAACTGTAAAAAGCCTAATTTCCTGTAAAATTTTCCAGATTACAAAAACATTAACTAAAGAAATTAGTTTTCATGCTTTCATACTTCCGTTTATGAAAGGGTCGGGACTCGCAGCAAGTGTAAAAGCTAAACACACAGCAATAGAGAGAGATTATATCTTCACACATAAGTATCAAGAGACCAAAATAAAGACCAAAATTCATTGTAAAACGGGAACAACTTATCTCCGCCTCTCTGATGTCCTCTTCTCTCTGTCCTCGTCTTTTATGTATCTTCTCTCATCTATACCTCCTGTCTCTTCTGCCACAAGGCATCAAAAATATTTATTGTAAAGTTTTCAACACTTTCCTTAGTTCATTTTATCCACTGAAATGCTTTTATTGAGTAAACAAATTAAAAGAAAATATACTTCATTTGGAAATACACACATCTTCTATAGTGAGAGTGTAATTCTGCTGTTTTCTTTAATGAAGCTTGTAGATGCCTCTGCAATAATTAAACACATCTCTCTGTGGTCAGTAGCTACACTGACTGGAATGAAACCAGTCAGTTTAGTTTGTTTAGAAAAACACAAGGACATACACCTCAGCATCTTTTTATCCTTACATTAAAAATTATTCAGTTAAATTCAGCTAAATAAATTAAACTTATTGATGTTTGATTGATTCTCCACCTATTAAATATTTTAAGTATTATTTCTTTTTTCAAAGCTCATAGTTGTTGTTTAATTCCCAGTACTGATTAATTTAGTGACACCTAGTTTAGGTAATAATCAGCTCTGCAGGTAATCTTACCTGACTGAATATAAGCCTGTGGAACTGAGGTCAGGTGAGGTGGTCTCAGGGACTTATTACTCCAAGCTGGATGCATGCAGTTATTTATTGTAACATTTACTTCTTTCATAACCATATTTATTACTGCACATTTTAACAGAACAGGAAGCCTTGGAACTCCTGTTGTTTAAATATCAGCATGAAAACTTAAACCTAGCAGCAGACAGATGTAAATCACTTCCCCCAAAACCAGTGACAGCGCTACTCATATCCAACACAGCTCCATATTTTCTGATGGTACTCAGAGTAACATCTGTCTCCATCAAGCACCTGTCCTCCTGCTCTCCTCTTTAGTTCACTTCATCATAACCTCAACTCTGATTCTGTGTTATGACTGATTCTTAGACGTTTAGGAAGGTTTGTGGTCTTCACACACATCAACTTGTGCACCAGCGCTGTTTGTGAAGCTGAAGTATCTCCACTCATCACTGCGTGTCGGACTAAACTGTGAGTGAACAGTCTACTGCTGCACTGTTTCACATATGCTTATGACAGTTGGAAGAAAAAGTAGTTTCTACCTATCCTGAAAGTTTACTTGTCAGGATGCATGTACTTGGTAAACTGGTTGCTCTAAGAATGTTAGAGAACTTGTCGTCTTTGGTGATGCCGGTCCACTCATTTCCACCCCCATGGGGTTTTGTTGGGATTGATTCTTCACATTTTGCTTCTTGTTCCTCCTCTTGTCTTCTTCAATAGCTCATTATGGCTTTGACTACATGTGCGAGCTTATTGAAGAATGTTACATAGCTAGAACTCTTACATACTGTAGTATTGTATACACATGACAGTGAATCAAATGAGTCAGGCCCACAGATTTTAGTGAGAATTATATGAGACATGAGCTCAAGATGTTACTTGAACAACAACAACACTTGGCTAGAACACTTTTCTAATTTCTTGGATAATAGGTTAGTCAAAAAATGATCATGATCATTATTTTTACAAGATGACAGTCACCCCATCTAAGCAGTTGAAGTCCAAGGGGTTTAATGTTCACTAGCCCCCCTTTCCTCCTTACATGGAATTTTTATGCTACTTGAAGGACAGCTGTAAACATCACTGCATTGCAAAACATCATATGACTTCAAGAAGGATGCAGCCTCCATGGTCTACCCAGCAGTCTGAATTTTGCCTGTTTTTCTTCACCGTAGCTTGTGGACATATAAAACAAACTTAACCCATAAAGGCCCGACTCATGAAAAAATGTTAAGAAAAGTCTTTATTTGGCCCTTTAACAAAATGTAACGAAAAAGTAAAATTTTTTGGGGGGGATATCTACCATTTATTACCATGTGATAGTAGTAGTAGTAGTAGTAGTAGAAAGTATTATAATGGGGTTTTCTGCTTCTGGGTGTCTATTAGGGGACAGAAGACAGATTTCAGATTTTGTTCAACAGGATTTTAAGCAAAGTTTATACCATAAACTGAAGCAAAATGTCTCTGAAACGGTATGTGACAAATATGTCACTTTGGGCTCCTATGGGTTGAACAAAAAAGACAGATACTTTATAAAGAAAGGTGCCTATCAGATTTGCATTCGTTTTGTAACCAGAAACATCATGACTGATTTGTGCCTGCTAAGTATCACATTTTTACATGTATAATGGAGTAACAGCTAAATAATACATGGCAAACTTGCACAACATAAAAGGTTTATGATGGAGTCAGTTAAGTTACAGTTCTATTAATTATTTTCACACGATGTATTGCTATGAAATGTTTTTAAAATGCTGTTTTAAAAGTAAAACAACCACAGTTTCTGCACTAAATGTTTACTTCGTGACACCTTTAACTTGATTTTAAGCCAGTAAAGAGACAAATAACCTTCACTTTTCGGGTCTTTCAGTACTGACTGTATCACACAAAGTTTTGGCTGAATGACCAAACTGATCACAGACACTATCAAACTACCCTTTGCTTTTGGATTCATGAGATCTTTGGAAGTTAATGTGAAGCTGATATCCTCATTAAACATATGTGCCTGTAGGTTTTCTCATTTATTTTTCTTTGAGCTTGTGCAGAAATCATTTTAGTTTCTGAACATATATAAGCATAAAATGATTCATTTTTTAAATAGAATTAAAGCAGGTGTTGTAACTGGTGAAGCAATGTGGCTAAAGTGTGCCTGTACTGCTTCCCTGGTGATTCTTATGCAACAAGAGAAAGATGATTATATTAAAATACTGTATTTTAATATAATACGGTATTTCAATATTTCATTATACAATATCAACAGACTGGCGACAGAGGTATATTTGCCTTCTTTTCCATCACACTTTCCACCTTTTCATTTATTCTCTTGACTCAAACAATTACACATGCTGGGATGCTGCTTTCTTCTCGCGTTGTTCAGACATAAATCTCTGGCGGCTGTGAATAGCAGTTGGAACAACAGCAGATGGACTCGTAATCCGTTACAAATGGCTTTTGGCTGCATGCGCACACTCGCCCACAGGGAGAAAATAAGAGTTTGGTGTGGGGAATTTAGTTTCTCCTCAGTCTTACCCCACAGGGGCTCTGGGGAATATTAGATTATGATGCTTCCAGAACCAACATCAGACCTGTTGTGCTGAAAGGTCAGCAGCACCCTGAAACAGACATGGCCACTCTCCATCAGAGGCATTGATGCCCTCCCCACCTCTCCATAGATTCCCATGGATTTCAAATCACATTGCTGTGTCTGAATGAGCAGTTTTGGAGCTACCATTCTGATCTTAACTCTGCAATTCTACCCAATTATGAAACGGTTTATATTAGGCTTTTAAAGACAACACAAACAAAATGTCAATTTTTCTCTGACTTTGCATAAATAGGGATTTTTCTCCATAAGCTGAAAAGGAAACGACACAGTTGGACTTAATTAAAACTGCTGTCACTCATTAGATAAATGTAGGGATGGAAACCACTGTACTCATCTAATCTGATGTAAATAAAGCCACTTAGTGCTCTGAAAGAAAAGATTAAATATAGCCTATGTGTCTGCCTGTGTCTTTAACCCTTTGGCATTCCAGTGGGTTGTAGGCAGGACACTTTGGGTGTCCCTGCAAGATTGCAGGAGTAATCAGATGGCCAAAGCATTTTCTAACTTCATCATTGCTACTGAATCATTTGATGCCCTGCTGCATGACCATCAGTGTCACCACAACAGCCAGTGACACAAGGATTTTGCATAATAGCAAACAACTTAAGCAGAAGAAAGATGTGTTCTGCTCACTGCAAAAATCTAAAATAAGCAGAAGAAAACAATCAGAAAAGAAGTTTCTTGAAAACTAAATTTAGAATAAATGCATTTTATCTTAAATTTTCAGTGGCTAGTGTGGGGGGAGGAAAAGAGCTGGATTGAATGTCATAAAAATAATTACCTCTTCAGTGCTTGTTCAAACCTAAACGCGAAGCCAGAGAGCAGTTTATTCTGCTGTGTTAACTGGCATTTTTACCAAATGCAGAATCAAATCATAATACTTACTTAGCTAAAGCTTCAAGATTGTTTTTTTTTCTTTTTCTTTTTCTTTTTCTTTCTTTCTTTTTTTTTTTTTTTTTTTACATGATCTTAAAGCAATTCTGTGGCAGTGCAGAAAACATTCTCATTGGCTTCTTTTCAGAATTAGATAAGAGCAATGGCTTTTTCATTTCTGTATATTGACGATTTATCTGAAGCTGGTTAGCTTAGCTCAGCATAAAGACTGGAATAGGGAAACCACTGGCCAGGTTCAAAATCCACAAGAACCTCTGAAGCACACTAATTAACTCGGGTATATTGCAGCAGAAAAATTATAATGATTTAGTTAGACTATACTTATTGCTTAATTTGTGAAGACCATTACAAAATTACTTTTTTTTCTTTTCATTTTACTGTCAGCCTCATTGGTTAGGTTTAGGCATACTAAACACATGGTTAGCATAGGGATGAAACACACACACAAACACATGTAGTTAGGTTTAAATAACAAAAATCTGACTGCTCCCCTATACAAAGACAAATATTTCCATCTCCCAATGTTTCTTTTTTATAACACTACCACATCTTTTAGACGTAGAAAAACATATTTGCTACATGTATTTTTGAGAGGCAAATTATGTTAACTTGTGAGCTTTGAAAGTACTACTTTGTGGATTTTATAATATTTTTACCTTTTGATACAATCTGGTTTGCTCTGTTGCTCATTTTTAATGTCTGTGCAGATGTAAGCTTTAAGCTCCCAGATATTTAATGAATAAGTAAATTTTCCAAAATACCAAACATCATTTGAACCAAATCTCTACTTTGATAGGAATTCTTATACTCCTCAATTAATAAGTTAAATTACCAGAGCAAATTGTCAACTCATACTCCAGCAGAAACAAAAAACATTATACTGTATTAGCACATAATAAGACAAATTGAGCAGGATTCATATCAGGCACCATCTTATTTTATTTTCCCCCTTTAAGATAAATTAGTCATGTGAATAATTTGTGCATGTAGACAGCTTTTTCATTTATAATACACTGTTAAAGTATTACAGCACAGTTCTGAGGGAAATAAAGAATGGCAGCACTCAATAATCAGATCAGGAAAGCCTGTAAAAAGCCTGTAATGGAAACATATTGTATGTTGAAGCTGGCTCTGCCATGACTGACATACGACGGGACAATGAGACATTAGTGGCGTAACAAATACTATTCACTTTGATATTTCCTTTGAGTTTGTCACAGTAATGCAGCATCTCTGCTTCCCATCTAAAAGGACTTTTTCCATGACTTACAGAGGATCTTCTGAAAGGCATGTCTGAAGTCCCGGTTGAAAATGGTGTAAATTGCTGGGTTAAGAGAGCTGTTACAGTAGCCAATCCAGAAAAAAAATTTGAAGAGTGGGTCGGGGATTTTACAGGAATCCCTGCAGACTCCGTACAGACTGTAGCTGAAAAAAAAGGGGAACCAGCATACGACAAACACCCCCATGACCACAGCCAGGACAAATGTAAACCTCTTTTCTCTTGCCTGAGATACTTTTTTTCTGGCTAAAGAACTCCGACGACGTTTCCTCCTGGAGGCAAAGAGGTCCATGGACTTGTTACTGACTCTGGTGATGCGAGCAGAGTGCTTGGAAAGGGAGCTTTTCTTTTGGCTGAGCTTTTTGGCTCTTTGGGAGTCCTGGCGCTGGGATTTGTGATCTTTGCCCTCTGAGGATGAGCTCTCCTCCATGTCAGCCTCCTCAGTCTGTTGGCCTATGGTGACTGTGCGCTGACTGGGCGTAGGCGGGCATTGACAGTGGCCATTCTCTTTCTCGCCGTGGAAAGGGGAGGACGGTTTGCTCAGTCCATTCTCTGTTTGTGTTACACCATCTGGTCTGGGATTTTTTCCCGACATGGTTCTGGTTCTAGTTTTGGCCACCTGGTATATTCTGATGTACACCAGGATCATAATTAAGCAGGGTGCAAAGAAGGAGGCAATGCTTGAGGAGAGAATGTACCAAGTTTCATCATTCAGTTCACACTGAGGCTGGAAGCTGATATCATTGTTTCTGTCAATAGAAATGAGAGGCGGAGAGGAGATGAATGCCGATATAAGCCACACAAGAAGGATGATGCACTTGATGCGCTTTGGAGTCCTCTTCAGGTTGTACTCTACAGCCTGCGTAACAGACCAATATCGATCCAAGCTTATTGCGCACAGGTGTACGATAGAAGAAGTGCAGAACAAAACATCCAAAGCTAGATATATGCCGCACCAAACTTTTCCAAAATACCAGTAGCCCATAAGTTCATTTGCTAGAGAAAACGGCATCACCAATGTCGCGACCAGGATGTCCGCGGTGGCCAGAGACACCAGAAAAAGGTTCTGTGGAGCTTTCAGCGCCCTGCTCGTTAACACAGCAATAACCACCAAAATATTTCCAACAACGGTAAAAACAATTAGAAAACTTACAAGAGCAGCAATGCCAGCTATTGCTGCTAAAGAATATCCATGATCCAAGCTCCAGGAGGAATTTAGATGGATCACTGTGAATGCGTCCATCCCGCTGGCGTTGATTGACTCCATCCTGACCGTGTGCGCTTTCTAGGATACTTAAATGTTGGCATAAATTCCCATTCAGCCGCCTAATTACACGAGAGTCCATCAATAACGCGCGGCTCCTCTGCTGATTTACAAATCTGACGACATGGACACGAGCACATGAAAGAGGGAAAAAAGGTCCCCACTTAGTGGCACCTTTGGATGTTTTCTTCAGCCTGGTGATAAGGTGAATCTAAAGATGACTTACTAAAACAAAAACAATCATCTTCATGCGTCTCATGTTTGTCAGGAGTTGAGATGTGTCCAGCCGCATCTCTCCTTCCTTCACCATGATGCGCGCTCACTCCTTATTAATGCTCCATGTGTGGTTCTCAGAAAACTCACCAAGTGCTGCCCCTCCCCCGGTACACAACATTGTTTTCGTAGTGGAACTGTGGCAAAGCCAGAAGTAAAGCTCTGTTCTTGTCCAAATTAGATACATTTCCAAATTGATTTTAAAAAAATGTACACTATTTTAACCTTAAAATATCCCAAAAGAGATGTCAGCATGCGCCACGTTTAGAAGCAGTTTTGGATGTCCTTTTTTTCCTTTTCAATACGCATCAACTCACTGGAGGTCAGCATTGCTGCACTCAAAATAAAGTATTTTTCTACTGAAATATTCAAGTAACCTTGAAGTGACTAAACTGTCTGGTGTTTTACGGTCAGACATAGAAATATGTAATGGAAGTTTTACAGACAGCATTACAGCTCACTGTATTACCGCAGTTTTAAAGAGATCGCAAGGGAGCAGTGTGAGAGATGAGGTGAGCTGAGAGCAGATATGAGCTCATCAGCTGAGAGGCTGCAGACACATTGCTTTGTAAATCAGGTGTAGGTGATGGAATGGATTTGCAGCTGTCTGCTGCGTTTCACCCCTTCTTACACACCTTCACACATCCACACAAGACACATCAGTGCTCTAGCTGGACTCAAACATCTGGCAGGGCATTTGGATGGTGTGCAGCATCTGTTTTATAATCTTAACAGGTTGAAGATGTCTGCAGATGCATGGATCATTTCACTGCAATCAAAACATGATGCATTCAGAGGAAATAATCTAAGTATTTAAGTAAGTATTTTTCCTGGGCAAAAAGGAGTGTATTTGCCCATCTGAGTTTCTTGGGAATCTGTTGGTAAACTTTCACAAGCATGTGTTGTGAATATTATACTTTCATAAACACCTATGGAAACAAAAGGGGCACCAATCTTCGCCTGATTGTGCTCCCAAAGATAAAAAAAGACCTGACATATAATTTATCATCCAAATTTATAACTAATCCTATTGGTTTTCTTACGTTTACTAATCAAAGATGTGCTTAATGGAGATATATATTTTTTTAAATATTTTCCATCCATATGGGGATTTTGAAACTACAGGTCAGTGGGCAAAACTAAAAAAAAAACCTTAGCACTGAGTTTTGGATAAATGGCCAAAGCATTCATCTGCGGGAAACAGGAGCTAAACAAAGGGAGCTGCAGGTACAAACATGTCTGATTAGTTGAAATTTTCCAGTGGTTCATTTTTTCTGTCTCAAAGATCCAGAGATGAAGAAAATTTAATAATGGGCTATATAGATCTCTTTCAGCTTGTCTGGAAGTGATTGTACATATTTTTTCTGTCTCTGAATTTGGTTGTGTGCATTATATGAGTCCTTTTGTATGTCTCATTGTATTTTATGTCTCATTTTGACTATTTTGCATGTTTATTTTCATCTTTTCAGCTCAGTTTGCTGATAATTATGCAGCCATCTCACATTTCTGAAAGCAAAAATATAAAATCAAATATATTTGTCAGCCAGAAGTCTGGGTTGTCTGTCCAATTTTGTGAGGAATGTGCAGATAATGTAAGCATGACTTTCTTGCTCAGTCCGAATAGGTGATTGTTGTTTAATGAAGCTAAAGCTGACACCTACGTAAAAATGGAGACATTGTATATTGTGGTTTCCTGAAAAAGACTCATTGCCATGTATTCTTCAAATGACTGGGTTGGATTTTTTTTAGATAATTATCAGTCAAATTTAGCAACTTTACATCTCTCCATTTGTGCCTCAGCACATATATTAAAATGGATTTAATTACACCATAAAAGATGTAGCCAAATGAGAATTAAACCCATCGGTTTTGAATAAGCTAAGATGGACTCTCTACTGATTATCTTTAATAACTCAGTTGATCTCTACAAATAGACTATTCACCATTTTTACTAAAGACTAGACCTATGGGAATAAAGAAAAACTGATATAATGATTTCTGTAAACTAAGAGATGCCTATACATAGCAGTAAAATTAGAAAGACATTGAAAATGAGTACTAAGGCATTCCAGATCAGCAAAAATAAGAGACGTAAGAGAAATAGGCATCTATTAGCATACATAAATAACTAGCCAAAATAAGAACTAGCAGCATAATAAATATCAGAGTTGCAATATCAAGTTATCTTTATTACAGTAATCTCGTATATACATTAATTGATGATGTCATTTTCGAATTTGAGATATAAATGGCTGAGAATAATATTAATGAGATATGGATACATTTTTTTTTACTTTTAAAATATTCATAACTAAGATTGAACAAAAGAAAGCATCAATACCTGGAAGAAACATCACTCAGAAAGCACTATTTTGATCAAAGGTTAGAGTTTATCTCTTTAATATGTTTGCGTTAAAGTAGGTAGTGTGTTGTAGCAGGGAGACATCTAAGACCTGCAGGATAGTGGACTTGAGGACCAGGGTTGGGGACCTCTGCTTTAAATGACAGGCACAACTGTGACTAGATGGTGGCCACCTGTGGCCAAAATTCTTTCCAACATAAATATGTTTTGAACTGCAACCTGATCCAGTGGCCTGAGGAGCAGTGATGAATGCAAGTAACTGTCTCTGCATGTGAACTGTGTACTTCTTTGTGCCTTTTAAGGTGTTACTTGTCTCAAACGGTGCTCTGGCACCCATTGTTCTCACTCTACACACAGAGTTGTTTGTCCATTCAGAAACATCGTAGGAAAGAGGGTGACACAACTATGGCAGCTGCCATGTATGTGTGTCATAGTCTGTGGGGTTTTGTTTTTTGTTGGATTTTATTTTGCTGTTGCAGTTGCCTAAGCTGCAATCCTGATTTCCTGTTTTATTGTGTAAGGTACCCCTGTGTTCATTGCCTGTACTGGTCTGTTCCTTAGGTCCTCTTCTTTGTTGTTTTAAAGTCTCATTTCCTGTATTATTTTATAGTTTATCCCCTTGTGTATTACATTCTGTTTTACTTTCTGTTCTCTACACACCTGGTTTCATTTGAGAATTTGTTTCACCTGTTCCTCTTTTAGTTTTCTCCTCCTCAGTGTATATTAACCCCTTGATTTCTTTTGTTCATTGTCAGATCATTGCTGTTTCTTCATGTCATCTTGTGCCATCAGTGTGTGCTGTAATGAGTTTTCTTTTTAGTTTTGGTTTTTCAGCCCTGTTATTTTTAGTTATCCTGCATGTGCTGCACCCTCAGTTATTTTTATTAAATCTATTATTTTCAGCATCTGTGAAATGCAGTTTTTAACTGGAAGCACTCAGAGAGCTCAGACCTCCACCTTTTGCCAGTGAGTCTGGGCATCATTTTTGAGTTATGGCTAAATTATTCCTATCTCCCTGTAGTGAAGAATCCTTTAAAACATTCCTGTATCCAGGCAGTTATGTGGATAAACCCCTAAAATCTAATCAGTAGTTCCTTATTCTATTTCTGAGATATCCTGAAAATTTCATCAAAGTCTATCGAGAACTTTTTGAGTTATGTTGCTGATAGACAGACAGACAGACATATCAATGCCGCCAAAAGCATGACCTCCCCCTTGGAGAAGGTAATAATATTAAATAAATGTTCTCTTTTTACCTTTAATTTTGTTCCACGCTGCTACTTTAAGCTTAATTTATGGAAGTGAATAAATAGGAGGGAGATGAAAGAAGCTGGTGAATATAAAATGTCTGCCAGCTGTGAGATGTGATTGGCAGTTAACGTTACCACGGTGATGTGAGGTACAAAATTATCTGCTCATATATTCACTATATGCCTTAAATTGCTGCTATTTAGAAAATACCCCTAACTCCTAAACACAATGGTTTTGAAATTGTGAGCACCATAAGATTTTCTGCACATGTCTGTGTGACATTTGTGCATCTGGTGTAGGAAATGTGAACATACAGAGTTAAAAACTAACTGGGTTGTTGCAGCAATTCCAGCTATTATAATGATACAAATGTCACTGAATTTATTCTGTCTGCACCACTGCCCCAGTTTGAGAACCATTAAAATAACAGATGGTTTGCCTCCCAAACTTGCCATTTATGGCTATACTACACAATTTAATGTCTGCTTACAATAAAAATAAAAATATTTATGTTGAAGATAATTTGCAGTTGGTTGGGCAGTTTATACAGCTCGGCAATGCTTCATTGTCTATTGCAGGGGGAAAGGTGAGAGCGTGGCTCACCGTCTTACCTCATAGCTCGTCCAGGGAGCTGAACTGGCGACCTTCTAGTCACAAGTCTGCATCTACTGGCTTTCTCACACAGTTCCCAGGGACTTCCAGCAACACACCGGCAGGACCAAGTTCACTTTCACAAATCTATAGTCGCCACATGAGTTCAGAAAACTAATTTTTTACTGCTATATTCACCCAGCTTAGCATCTAGTTCCACAATTCGAATGCTTTCATGCTGTTGGTGTCTGAGTGAATTGTTTTGTTTGCGCTATTCTAGCTCCTTATAATATGTCAGTCAACAAAAAATCCAAATCTTGAGCATTTTAAAAAAAAAACAACATGCACATAACATCACAACATCATGAATAAATTTCACATCACATCAGCACATTTCACATTTAAACTGGCTCCATGTCATTTTAGAACAGTAAATTAAATGTGAAATGGCCAGGGGTGAGTTCAGGACAGAGTATTACTGTTTTAGAGTTCTTGGTGGGAAATAACAAAGATTGCTCTGTGATAACTTGACATGGCTTGTCCTGCTGTTCATGCACCATTTCTTGATACCAGCATGGGTTCACACCACCTACCCTCAATAAGGTGGTTACTATCTGGAAACATGGTGGTGCAGAACAAGGGAAGAGCGATCAGGTAGCTCTGACCTGCAGGGTTTAAGATGTGCTGAGTGTGTATAAGAAGAAAGGAGCTGACAGCTGTCAAAGACAATTCATGTTTAGTCTGAGGAAGTCTGTGATTATGAGGAATGATGCTTCTGCTTTCAGCCATAATTACTGCTCTGTTCCTATTAGTCTTCACTGTCAGTGAATATTACTGCACAAGGAATGTTTTTCCTTCAGGTGTTTTTAATTTGTCAACTAGCTTTGTCTCTAAGTTTTTATGTTGAGCAACAAAGTAGAGTTCAGTCTGATTTGCTTAGAGAATAAGATCTGGTGAGAAAATAGGTTTACCTAGATGTAGCCTGACAGTGACAAAGTTTAGAATTCAGTTGTCTCAGACAGTGAAAGACAGCAAATCTGGTGTACGATGTGTGGGCAAGAGTAACCTGCTGATCGACAACTAAGATGAGTCAAAGTCAGCTGTAACACCAGCTGATTCTGTTCACCTGTCAGCATTATTTGAAAAAATTAAGAAAAAATAGTGTAAGTCCTTCTCTAACTGTAACACTTCTTCATGGCTTAAAATGCAGCTAACTGGCTGCATTATGCAAGAAGCATGAAGAAGTTTTTTCTGGACTAAAGGGGCTAATGGAGTTAGCTTTCCTGCCCGGATGCAGATAAGGAGGCAGGACTTTTCTGATGCAGCTGTAACTAATGCATACAGTAATCATTTTAGATGAGAGGTATACCTGTGTATTTGGAAATATTGCTTTCCAAATGGGGTGTACAAGCCTGAAACATGTAAGATGGATTGTAGATGAAAGGTCACTTGATTCCATATCCTGTAGTAAATGACCACTACCATTATTGTGTTTCTGCGTTATCTCTTAGTAAAGGCTACTCAGTTCGGTCCTACAAAGGCCTCAATCCAGCAGGTTTTCCATGTATCAACACACCTGACTCAAATTAACGAGTCATTGTGCAGAACTTGATAGGCTGGACCAAATTCAGTAGCCCTGTCTTAGTATGTAACAAGCTTGACTGAGACTGAGGCGATGTGAAGGCTACGGTGGCTGGGAAGTGCAAAACAATTTTACATCGAGTGAAGTACTTTTACATTTTTGCAATACAAATTTACATCCACTGCAACTATTTTACATTGTCACGAAGCACATTTACATAATAGAAATCATATTTACATTTACAAAACAAAAGTACAATAGCAAAACACTTTTACCAACAACAAAGCAGCTTTACATGGATGTGAAACCCTTTTACAAGTTCAGGAAACACAATTACAAAGATATGTGTTTCACCATAACCTGTGACCCATCAGAATCTGTGACCACAGGGGGGCGTTAGTGCACATTTCTCTGCATGTACGTCTTAGAACATGAGCGAAGTCTTGAAAACACTTTTATTGAAAACCCATTTTTGTTGTTTGTAAAAGTGTTTTGCCATTGTACTTTTGTTTTGTAAATGTAAATATGATTTCTATTATGTAAATGTGCATTGTAATAATGTAAAAGTGTTGCAGTAGATGTAAATTTGTATCGCGAAAGTTTAAGTGTTTCACTTCATGTAATATTGTTTTGCATTTCCCAGCCACCGTGTAAAATGACTCAACACCCCCCCATAAAATTAGCTCCTTCAACTAATATTAGCTTCTACATGTCACCTGACATACTGATGCTATTTATTGTGTAGGGTGGAGGAGAAGAGCACATAATGAGGTAAACTTCTGCATCTGTGTGGGGCCACATATGACAGCAAAAGTGCCATTGCAGGGAGGTCGCCTGGAATCACTGTCACAACAAAGGCCAGCGCACCACCAAGGTATGAGAGCTTTCAACACTGCTTGCAGCTTTAATCGACTTTGGTTCTCCTCACACCACAAATTAATATTTCTGGAGGACATCCTGATCCATAACCTTCCCTGCTTTTTTTCGTGCTTACCAGGCTTGTTTTTAACCCTAACTGATTAGTTATAAATGCTCATAAGAGACAAGTGATGTTACTGCCTAAACCTAGGAAGTAAAATAGTTGGTGACAAAACAAAATCAATCTGGCCTTGAGTGGTGGTTAAATCAGAGAGGAATAATTACTGCCAGGTTATTCCTCACCAGGTAGTTTTGATTTCTAATACTAGAAAAGTTATAGCCTAAACCAAACCAAAATGTGAAAAACTAGTTTTTGTAATCTTAAAGATTTAATATAACTTATGTGTATACTCATATGTGGAAGCAGTTACTGTTTCCCTCCTACTTCATGTAGGGGTGATACTTCAGAGATCACTGTTGAGTCATATGTAATGATATGAACCGATGACCTATTTGATCATTTCAACTGGATTTGAAACACATATTTGAACTATAAAGAGTTTATTCAACTTTAAGGCCTGGAGCTTGCTCTCTGTAGAATAATGCTTATAGCTGCTTCATTGACTTTACAGTGAGGGGTCAGCAGCTTTGACTGGATGTCACAGCCAAACATTATGTCAGCAGGAGTCTCTGCAGAGAACCGCTGATGTGCAAGCAGCATATTGTTAAATAAGCACAAAGAAACTTGTGAGGCCTGACCAGAAATAATGAAGCTTATAGCAGGCTGAGTGAAGTCTCAGCATAAAACCCTGTTGTTGGCCTATAATTATGTATAGTGAGCCCCTGCTACCATAATTAGACATTCCTTTTCAGATAATAATTGAGAATTATTAATTTAAGTTACATAATTAGTGTTAGGAAAGGTAATTGGACAATGTTAATGCATTATCTGCTGGAATAAAAGCTCATTGTGGTTCTTCAGGAAATTACCCGCTTTCTTACTTTCTTAATATCTGACTATTTATTTTTAGTGCTTCCTTCCCTTGAGGGAATGGGAAACTATTTAATGGAAAAATTATTTGAGTTGGGTGACTGAGCTTTTAGTGGGAGGAGTACACATTGAACAATTAAATGTTAATTATGTATTATCTAAAAAGGTTACTTCTTTGGTTAAATGTACTCCCCTGTTCTAGTAGTACTACTACCTTTCTGTTACCTAACAACAAAGGACATTAGTATTGAGAATAGATTTACCACAGTGATGACATCATCCATATGCCACGTTTTGGTTTATTTATTTATTTTAATTCTGCTTAGTATGTGCATTTAAACAGTTAACACGGGACTCAGCATGTCACAGTGGATTGCCTCAGCATGATTACGTGCGACAGCTCTCAGCTGTGTTAAGATCAATTTTCTCATATTTGTTCAGTGAATAATACTTTGATGAAATGTCAACAGGTTTGTTGTTTGGATGCACATTAGCTAATAGCGGTTTATGCTCTCTGTTTCATCACATTATTTTGAAGAGCATTTAAAGCTTTATGAGTTTATATATATGTTTTTTCCACTCTTTTTATATTTTTGTTCATAAATAAAAACACCACTGTCTTAATCTATGTACTATGCATGTTTTCCTAATTCAGTTTAACAGATATAAAATTTCCTCCTGGCAGAGTGACTCATGATTTATGACTAATACATTAAATGACGGAGCTTCAACGGCCCTGCCGGCATCAGCATTCAGTTACTTTGATGTTCTCTTTCTACATTTTCTCCATCATTTGCTCTCTTTTACATGTTACATGAAATAACAGTGATTTCTCTTCTTACCTCTTTTAACCTTCTGATGAAGCAACATTTGCAAATAATTTTTTATTTAACTTTTTATGAAAGAAACACTGAACTTAAGCACCCTTGAGTGAGATTAAGATTTCACAGCAGAAAAGCAGATTCCAGAAGGGATTTTCTCTTTCAAGAGATCAATAAATAATTGATTTTTTATAACTTGTTTTTGAGCATTAAATGTTTTCCCCCTCCCCTTAAAGGGAAACTTACCGCATCCCACATCTCCTTTGCTGTAATGACTTTCTGAAATGTTCATGTCAATCATTTTAAACTTGGCACAGCATAATCGCCAAGAATAATAGAAGCTTGTTGAATAGCTGTCTTTGTGAAAGTCCAAGCAGAAGTGAAAAGCAGCTTCCCACAGCATTAAAAAAAATAAAACACCCTCAAGCTATTTCACTTATTTTGCATTTTAACCAAATTTACAGTTCATTTATGTTCTCATTTCTTTGTTGCGTCCTTGTTTAACAACATTTACACTGAAAAACTGTGCTACACATGACACAATCTTGTAAAATATGAAATGTCACAGTAACAGAGAAAGAGCTATTACTCCATTTTTAAAGCTAATTTTCTTGTTTAATTCACTCAAACAGATTTTTTTTCCCAGCTGAAATAAGCTTTGGTTAATCTACTGTACACATACATCTGGGCATATAAAGTTAGTCGCCAGATTAAAATGAAATACAATGATTTCAAATACAATGAAATACAATGAGTTCAAATCATTTTAACCAGATAACCATGTTATCTGTGTGCATTTTTGGTGCACATGATATTTTGATGGCACTATGACGACAAGTTTTATCTGCTGCTGTTCAGCTTATTATTTCTGCAAGTTAGTGTTAAACACTACCTTTATTATGCAGTACATAGCTCATGATGCTCAGCTACAGCAATTATTTGGGGCATTATGAAACAGAAAATATGACAAGAGATACACCAAACTGTTAAGCAATAAACTTATTTATCAAACAAAAATGGAAAAATATTTAGTTTTTTTTGTTTCTGTAGTCAATTTCTTTCAGTAAAACAGCAACTGATCCACTCAACTCGCAAGTATTCACTGAATGTTGTTGAAATACACTAAATTTGACTAAATCTTAAATGTTTTCTTTCTACTTTTTTAAAACTGAACACACTTGAAATTAATAGCAGGTTCCTTTTTGTTGTTAAATCTAGCTGTTCATTGTAAATGAGGCTTTACTACTGGGCTTTAAACATCCGCTCCATGATGAATCATATGTGTAACTCATCAAATACCAGTAACAGAGAGCTGAATTATGTGCAGTGGAGTTTGAAATGTTTGCATTATTTATGGTGTACATAGATTAATATAAGATTCAGTTCTCTGGAAAATGCAAAAATCTTTTTCTTCAATCCACTGGGCATGAAATGACATCTACATGAAATCATTGAGCCTATTTGAAGGAAATGATGTTAGTACAGTTCAGTGATGGGTCAGACAGCCTTCACTTGTTTTATTCAATCCCTCTGCAACACTAGGACATCAGCAGGCATCAGCAGTGATAAGAGATCAAATATGTTTATGTGTTGTAATTTATACAAAAGATTTTTATAAAAGGCTTTTTTTCACTATGAAGTCTATTAACACATGAAGCGAACTTACTCAACTCATTCTCATTGCCAAAGCATCAAATACTAATCGTTTGTTGTTATTTTTAATGTAGAAAATGAAATACTTTTAATTAAGCTAATAGCAAAATAATAGCCCATCAGTTTGAAGACAGTTCATCTCAGCATAGAAGGATTGAAATGAAGGAAAAAGAGCTGCATCTGTTGCTTCTTGAGTGTCTGCTAGCTTTGGATTACTTATCATGCATCTTCTAACTTCTTAACTCCAACAGCAGCCAACAGTACATATTCACATTGTAAGTTAAAATACTGACAGCCTCCTGGGCTTCCTCTTAACACAGAGAAGATAACAGATTAAAATTAATGAGTCTATCTGTGAAAATGACTTGAAATACTCTCCTGCACACTTAGGACTGGTTACTGACTAAATAATTTTTATTTTCTGGTCACAACATTGACCCAATATGAGCAAATAATGTTAAATTTCACTTTATCCACCAATATCATCCTTTAGCATTAATTAGCATAGCAAACGTTACCTGTTGTGTCATGTTAAGCTGCTCGGCATCATGGATATGTGCAGTGGAGTTTGAACATATTGATTACTGTTCACCTAAATGTAGCGTGTTTTTGTTGTTGGGAATAAAAACTACTGTTTCCTCTGCCATGACAGCATGTAATTTCTCCTCTGCTCTCTGTATGTCATAGTGACATACAGTTTCCACCCTGATGCAAATACACCGCCATCAGTGGACAAACGGTATCAACCACTGCCCCCCTCATTGTCACACAGACAGACACAGACAGCAGCAATCTTCAGGAAGTAAAGCTCCATGTACTTCAGTCACTTTTTTTTATTATTTTTTTTTTTTTGTTTGTTTTTTTTTTTGTTTTTTTACTACAATTAAATTTTTCCGCTGCTGTTCAAACAGCCAAGACAAGCACAAGTCCTTCTAGATTTCCTTGACGTTAAGAAAATATTTATACTTTGACATCCACAGAAATGGCACCTCAACAAAAGTGGAGGGCCTATTTCTGGTGTTTTCCCACATAAATCCGTATCCCAACCACAACAGATGACTGTCAGCAGTTTAGAGGAAAATAGACATCCATGGTTTTTGAAAGGCAGGAAGAGATCCTGGTGTATTTATCGCCTCTATGACCAAAAATTCCTTCATGATTTAACAAATTGCTTGATTTTAACATTTTAAAAGAAGCTACACTTGCTAAATGTTTGTATTACTTCTATTTATGCTCAAGATAACAGGCTGATAAGGACATTCTCTATGTGCTCTGATTCTGTGAAGTGCTCCCTGTTCAGTACCTATATCACACCGTTTTATACTAGTCAGCTACGGTCAAACTACAGTAAAAGGGTATGCAAAGGCTCAAGGCATCTTATAATAATGCAGTGAGGTTGCTCTATAGTGTACCTAGGTGGCATAGTGCCAGTCACTTGTTTGTGGCCACAAGGGTGCCAACTATTGAGGCACTCTTGAGGCAGCTCATGTTTAGTTTGATGTGTTGACTGGATAAGCCAGAAAGCCATATTATAGAAGTCCTAGCTAGCCCTCTGAAAAGCTGCTGTCGATTTACTTCTACATTGAAACAGCACTGGGTTAACAGCCTGTATGTGTTTTAATGTGCACTAATCATGTTTGGTTTCCTCTTTTCTTATTATTTTATCCTGTATGTGTGTTTTACAGTGCATCCGGAAAGTATTCACAGCGCTTCACTTTTTCCACACTTTATTATGTTACAGCTTCATTCCAAATTATATTAAATTAAGCTCTTACCTCAAAATTCTACACACAATACCCCATTATGACAAGGTGAAAAAAGTTTTTAAGTCTTTGAATTTATAAAAAATGGAAAACGAAGAAATCACATTTATATAAGTATTCACAACCTTTGTTTAATACTTCGTTGATCCACCTTTGGCAGCAATTACAGCTTCAAGTCTTTTTGGATATTCTGATTCTGTATGTACCTGTGTCTGCAAATAAAGTTTTATTATTATTATCTGGTATCCAGAAACACATACAATACCACATCTTTTACCAAAGTGCATTTAGATTTGAGCAATCCAAGTGAAAGGGTTATACAGAGACCACAGAGGCTTTTAACATGACTTGACCGAGACATGAAAAGAAACATTTTTGTTTCTTCAAACGGGTTATTTCTTTCTGAAGTAACACAAAAATGCACTCTCCAACTCCTCCTTTGTTTAAATTGCTCAACCAGACACTACTACCTCAGGGCTGAGTTTTCTGAAAGAAGGAAAAATACAACTTTCTTAAATTGAAGATCTTTACATGGGAGTGACACTGAGTGACATAGCCCAACATTATTCTTTCCACTGTGGTCAGGAATAAGGCCGACAGCTCTGTAGCAGCATTTATCAGTTCATTGAGCTGTGAGTGGTTCAGCCACGCCACACATCAGTGGATCATCTGAACCATCTGTGTAAATAATGTCTGACATTGCGTGAAAATGAAATAATGAGTCATTGCATTCCTTCTGATGTTTCTCAACTGTATCTGCTCAGCAACAGTGACCCAAGACTTTGAAACACTTCAGCAAGCAGAGAAATAATGCATGTGAGGGTAGAGCTCCCCATCAACATTTCTGAAAGACGATGGAGTTGCTGCACAAGCTAAATTCCCCTTGCTATTATAACTCACTTAGTAAGTGAAGGCTAATAAATCTTTAACTCTGTTGCCTGATGGCTGCATTACTAACATTTATCCCTTGTTAAGATGGGATGGGCTAAAGTACAATGTGATTGCTGTGGTGTTGCTGATAGTTTGCAGCTGACAGTTAAGTTAAAAGGTCTGTTAATTGATTCCAGGGTGCTAATAAATGCATTAGGGTTATAGAGCCCCACTATGGATTAATCATGTCAAGAACAACAAAATAAATTAAATTAATCTTCCCTGCTGCAAATGACAGCTGTTTTCACATTAAACATACACTCATGCTAAATTAGTCCTCATCTAAGTCAGATTTCAAGTGTGTTTTATTTTATTATGTTTCCCATTTTTCCAAAAGGCATATAAGTTTTATTGTGGCTCTTTTACACAAACAAAATAACACATTTCAATCTACTGTTACAGTATTTAATGGCAAATGTTTTTGCCCTACCAAAATGTAATGTAATTGTAAACAAACAAGGAATCAGGATACACAATGCTGTTGGTTACAATGCACTGTTTTGAGGTTCTGTGAATTTAAGCTCACTCCTGCACCAATATTGACCAATATTTGTGTGTCTCATGAGACACTCATCATCATATTTGAATACATCTAAGACTGATGGAAATGTAAAACGTTTTGTAGGTAAAGAAAAAAAATAAAAGATTAACCTAATAACATAGGTTTGTGAAACCTCAGCCTTTTCACCTCGCTTCCCTTCCTTTTTGTTAGTCACCTCTCCATGGAAACCTGACGAGACTCCAACAGTTAATGGATCACATGAAGGTCCAGATGCATCTCTCAGACCCTGCAGATACTTATTTGTATCTTAATTTCTTTCAGATACAGTTAAACGGCTGTAGATAGGCATTTTTGGCTCCCACTTTTGTCCTCTCTCTTTTGTCTTCCACTTGCCCAGTGTTTTCTGATTTTTAGGGACACACTGCACATGATGCTGAGATTGCTAAGTTTTCAGCTAATAGCTCTTCAGAAATTTTCATGGTGCAAACTATTTTTTATGTCTTTCAACCGGTGTTATCTTTGGCACTTCTTGTAGAAGTAACTGAAGAAATGGGGACAAATTATGTGTCTTTGAAACAGGTTCTAGCAAAGTTAAAAAGGTTAAAAAAAAGAAGAAAAATTGGCTTTTTGCTGTCTATATGTAGACAACACTGGGGCACCTTTTGAATTAGGTGCATTTGTATGTTTGATATGTCTGTGTTAGCTCGAGAAATAAAGAAAAAAAGAAAAGGTTCACATTATTGTAGAAATTGGTGAGGCACAAGGACTGGACTGAAAATCACACACACACCAAAAAAAATGCCAATTGTAAAAAAAAAAAAAAAAAAAAAAAAAAAAAAAAAAAAAAATTAAAGACTTTCAGAGGGCCTGGAGAACTATTGCTCAAGATCACAAAGATTACAAAAATCTGGCTCCTTGGGAGAAAAATAGGAAGAAATGAAGGGTAGATGAAGACTTTTGCACAGTGCTGCACCTTACGACAAGCATATACCTTGAAGTGTCGAAAAAAAGGAATACCTCATGTGGAATTGAATGCATTAATGCTAGATCTGAGACTCCTGCTGTCGAAGGCTTCTCTACTGAGAGAAATGGGCTGCTGTAAACATCTTGACAACAAATTTATTCCACTTGCCTGCAGGACTGATAAGAGGGAGACACTCAGTTGATTATTATTTGATTAAACTTGTTATATATCATCAAATATTGTGCACAGAATTAATTTCACCTTTTCTGAATTTAATTAAAATTGAGCCCTTTGATGAACTTAAGAAGTTGGCAGATGGAATTTTATATATATTATTGTCTAGATTTCTCAGATCATCTTGTGAGTCCTCGTAAACAATATTATACTTTGAGTTTGCTCAACCTGTACATGCTAAAGGCTTCTCGTGCAAAAGGAAATGCCAAGAATTCATAATCCTTACCCTTTGTGAGACCACGTTTAAACCTTAGAGCTTTTTTATGTACATCCCCAAAGGAGGACTCTCTAATTGAAAGAGACAAGTGGAACAAGGGACAGGTAGTGTATAAGAGGCTACAGTACTTCCTCTCCTTCAGCCACTCCTTCAAGTGTAGGATAAATGTCAAGTCATGGAAAGGGCAGGCTCAGAAATGAAGATCACTGTTGACCCTCTAAAATGTCAGTGAATATTTGTATCATTGTGAGAGAAACCAATGAGAAAAACTCAGGTAAATAAAATAATTAACTACAGCTTTGCGCAATCTAGATCAATGAGTTTTGGTATTTGATTAAGTAAATGTACATACATTTCTCTGAGGTACTGAATGCCCCCCAAAATATGAGTCTCAGACTCACCTCAAAGAAATGAGGAGTTCTCTGGAGCCTTTCTGTGGGATTGAGAGCCCCTTCATCTGCCTCTGCACACTTTGATAAAGAGAGATTGGTTTCACTGACAACCCCAGCTGTCAGCAATATTACTGCCTTTTATGCAGGGAAATTTATTTTCATGCATTTAATCTTATATCTTGTATCTTTCTCTTGACATGCATAGAGGGTCAAATGCTCTGAGACAGTGTGAAAGATGAAATGTGCAAAAAAGTGTTGAAAAGAATAAACGTAAATAATGTCCAAACATTTATTTCAGTTTAAGACTTTTAGCCCTTTACATGTCAGCTTAATTATTTTTAAATATTATTTATTTAAAACAAATAAAAATAAAACATTAAATGTCTGCAATGGACTGGCAGCCTGTCTAGGGTGTACCCTGCATCTCGCCTGTTAATTGTTGGGATTGGCTCCAGCTTTCCCGCGACCCTTAACTGGGCAAAGATCACTATTGGCGGTTGTATTGTCGGGTCGTAACAGCGGTACAGAAAATGTATGAATGAACATTAAATATTTTCTATAAAATGAATATTACGGGGATAGGGCTTTGGTGGTGTCTTCGATATATCACAGATCAGCAATGAAACTGATTTAATGTCATTAGTATTTTTAATGAAGTATCATCTACTTCCTCTGGTGACTTTAGTGGCCAAAATCGTCCCATTGACTTCCATTAAAACTACATATTTTAATCTCAACGTCATTACAGTTTAAAAACAAAATTTTATGATAATTTTCCTGTTATGTCACATATAGCCTCTGTTTATTTGTGTGTATTTTATTTCTCTCTCTGGATATGATGTTTGTTTCCTTTTCAGTATTCTTCAAATCCTCCCTGGTACAAACAGCAGTTAGATCTAAGTGCTAATCCATGTCCGGGCAAAAACAAGTCTCAACACTAAGACTGAGGATTGACAGTCAAGAGCTTTTCTTGCTCTCTTACAGAAGGAACATGTGTCCATCTGTGCTCTGCTGGTTTAGGGTGAAGTCAGCACTCTTCTCCAGAGATTTAAGACATTTGAAGAATTCTTGACATGGTTGTAGAAGACCATAGCAATTTTAAGAAGTTATCATTTTTACTATAAACTCACCAGGTCTGTATGACAAAGAAAACATCTGTGATATTTAGTGTATGCATGTATTTTTGGGATAATTCAGCTATTTTGCATGAATTTCTTCTGGATATCATGCAGAAGAAATTACTGATTACAGAGAATGAAAACATACCCTTTTTCAAACAGTACTGAAATTAGAGTCCTAATAACCCACAGTTTGTTTTGTTGTTGTTTTTTTGTTTGTTGGGTTTTTTTCAAGCTGAAGAATATTCATTGTGTTCCTGTTGTAGCCTGTCTTGACTCTGCTGCTTTCATGTTTGCCTCAAGGACTCCTGAGAGATGGGCTGGGTTAAAAGGGGGTCAAAGGGGATGTTTTTTGAAGAGTTGGCACATCTGCGCCTGTCTCACATGCCCCTCCAACCTGCCACCATGACTACAGCCTTGAAAGCTCTCCTGCTGGTTCATCGTTGTCACTACCTGCTAAATAAAGGACAAACAAAGGATATCATGTGCAGCCTGAACAAATGGGTCTCCATGCACAAAAATTGTAAAAAAAAAAAAAAAACGTTTAAAATAACTCCAAATTAAGTCATAATTTTCAGAGCATTTATTATTAATCCTGAGGATGGTGCTGATTTTAAATGTCAAAAAAAAATTTTTTTTATCTCTGATGTGCTATCTCATCTACCACAAATTTGATTTAGAAAAAGCTTGAAGTATCCATTAATCTCAGTTGTTTACCTGAATTCGGATCTATAATAAACCAAATTATCAGTCATTGCCAAGGCTGAGCAATTCTGCCTCAGAACTGCATCGTACCAATTATCTCTGTGTCTTGGACAGCTGAGGTCTTAAATGCAGCACATGTAAGGAGGCAATCGGGTTGTGGGGCGGGTTGTGTCAGAGCTGGTGATCGAGAGTGCAGGTTATCAAATGAACAACCCATTTGTGGCTCTTTGGTGACATAGCAAGCGTCTTAGGGCACTATAATAAGGTGTTTTTTGTGCAAATGGTCTAATGCCACAAGACAAACAATCCTCCTCTGTCTGAAAGTTGGACTGGTCTCCCTCAGAAACAGTGAGCAAACTTGAAGTTGTGATGCATCTACATATTTTCAATTTATATGACTTTATAAATCACTATTTACATCCAGCTTCTACCAGCCAGTGCTGTTTTTAGGTAATCATTTTTATGATCTTCCTCTGCATAGTGTTGATTGTTCAACCATGAGAATGACAAACCAGCTAAAGGGAGAGTTGTTGGGTTTATCTCTAAAATATAGTCAGTAATTATTGGAAAAACTATTGTGCCAACTTGCATTGTTTTTAATCCAAAAAGTAAACTTGAACCTTGGCATTTTGCAGCGAAGTCTCTTGAAAGCTGGTAAACAAACTGCTAGTCTTTCTCCAGGGGACACATTTAAGACTAAAATTAATTCTCCCTTCAGTCTTTTTGTTACAAATATGCCTGATGTTTCTCTCTGTTCATGATTGTTAATTTGCAACCAGTTATACTTTGAACTTGGCCTCCACAATGTTCACCTTGAGGTGTGGCACAAAGGAA